>NW_020884933.1:4090313-4145585 GCF_003945725.1 Corapipo altera | reverse complement strand
TGGAGGGCATGGACGTGGACCTGGACGCTGAGCTCATGCAGAAGTTCAGCTGCCTCGGCACCACCGACAAGGACGTGCTCATCGGCGAGTTCCAGCGCCTGCTCGGCTTCCAGCTCAGCCCCGCCGGCTGCGCCTTCTTCCTCGACATGACCAACTGGTGCGGGCCGGGGCCGCGGGCGGGGCGGGTGCGGGGCCCGGGGGGCTCCGGGGCCGAGGGGCTGCGGACACGTTCCCCCGGCCCGGGGCCCGCGGGCACGGGCGGTGTTTGTGCCGGGCCCGGGGGGGAGCGGGACGAGCCGTGGCTGGCGGCGCTGACCCCCGGCCCCGCTCGGAGTGCGGCCGTGCCCGTTCGCCCGTCCGAGGACCGCGGGGCTGCTCGAGGGTGGCGGACCGACCTACGGGCCGTGTGACGGGGGGGCCGCGGCCGGGGCCCGGCCTCAGGGGAGGGGGAGTTGCGGCTGGAAGGCGCTCGGGGGGCCTGGGAGCGGCCGCCGTGCACGGGTGGAAGTCACCGGGGGTGCGGGGAAAACTCGGCGTCTGCTGCGGGCTGAGGGCCTCGGAACCCGCTGACTTTCGGTGTGTTTGGCTTCATAAAGGCTCCGTGTCACTGCCAAGGGGAAAAGCAGGCGCAGGTTGTCAGGGAAGATGGGGCTCCAGAAAAACATGAGAAGTCCTCAATATAATGGTGAAAAACAGAAACCAGGAGTGTTCTCGTGCAGTGAGCCCACTGACTGCCAAAGTGTTGTGGAGCTGCTGCCGTGTGGGTTTGGGGGGTTTGGCTCGTTATGAGCACTAGCCCCTCTCAGCCCGTCTCCAGTGTCCTTTTCTTCGAGGTGGAACATCAAACCCAGAAACCTCAGCCTTGAAACCTGAAATCCAGGGATAGGTCTGGATATCAACAGTTGGGAGAAAACTTGTGTGGAATCGTTGAGCTTATAAACAGTGATAAGACAACTTTGTCAGTTCCTTGCTTTTGTCCTTCCCTCCTCCTCTGGTTCTATATTGAGTTATAGTGGCAAATCTGTAGTGGGGGAGTAGGGAAATAGCGAGTAATTCCTTGTGTTTTATGAGCTGACACAACGTGACAGAAGGGTCTTGTGGAGTTCAGGCGTTTGCTCCGGAGAAGTGGTTGTTTCCCAGCAGAAGATGCTTTCCCACTTCTTTCTTTGTTGGTGATATGACTAAAACTGACCCTGCAGTGTGGTCCTGGGGTTTTCTCTGAGTTTCCCGGGGGGAGCAGAGCTGAACCTGGAAGTTACTCGTGGAGTTGCTGTGTGTAGCCAGAGTGTTCCTGGTTTGTGTTGAAGCAGCTCTTTCTCATTGGGAGTATTGAATCTGTGTTTGAATAACAGCATTTCAAAACCAACCTCAAAAACAAGGGCTTTTTCAGACTTTTAGTTACGGTTGAAGAAGGTCTAAAGTGATTAAAATAGCTTTAATTTCCCAACTCCGGTGGCTGGTTTGGTTCTGAAAACATAAGTTTTCCCATTTTTCCTGAAGTGTTAGTTGATCAGCCTTGTGGATGGATGTGTGTGTGCACAGGGTGTGTGCCCAGGCAGCCTGTGGGGTTGGTGGGCTGCGTGTGCTGGGACTGCTCTGGGGGGCTCAGCGCCCCTGGGGGTACCGTGCCCGTTCCCAGCACGGGCAGGGGGGCTGGCAGGGGCTGCTCCCCCCGGGTTGGTGCCGTTCCTGTGCCGCTGTTTGCAGTCCTGCCCGGGGTCTGTCCCTGCCCCGCGGGGCTGACCCCGCGCTCACCCTGCTCTCCCTCAGCACACACGGTGTGCTCGGCACACGTGGCCCTGTTCTGGAAGCTCCTCTCCCGTGCTGTTGAGGGCCCTGTGCAGTCCACACTGCCCAGGTGGTTCGGGCATGGCCAGCCAGGTTTGCCTCGTGTGGCCTGGAGCTGGGGTCAGAGCCTTCTGGCATCGGGCTGTCCTGCAAATGATTTGTCTGGGTGAGACTGTCGGGTCACTTTTCCCTGTGTTAAAGGCATGGTGTGTTCCTGCAGGGACAGTCCCTTCCTTCTGCATCAGGATTGATGTTCACCTGCAGGAGATGGGGAGGGATGGTGGAGGTGACAAGTGCACACACTGGGCAGACTGGGTTCTGTGTAACAACGTCCATGTGTGAGTTAATTAACAAAGACATAAATAATTTCACTGGAACTTCTTCCCAGGTGTGAAAGCTGCCCTTTGGCAATAAATGTCGTCTCCAGACCTGCAATTCCTTCCCTGGTTTGTGCCTTCCACACACTGTAGTGAACAGAGGTTAATGTGCTTTGAAAGACCATTTCCAACAGCATCGTTAGTAATTGTGGTCAGTGGATTTACAGTGAATTTGCAGTTCTGCTGGAACAGAGGAAGTATTTTTAAATAGCTTGTTTGGCCAATCTGGGGGAAGATTAGTGGCTGACTGGGGAGGAGTACAGATACCTGTAAGCAGCCTCTAAAGGTCTGTGCCCACTCCTCCAGTTCCCAGGAATTGCCCAATGCCCCTTTGGGATTCTGGCAGGCTTGGGCAGTGCTAAGGAACTGCCAGCTGGTTTTGTTAAATGCTGCAGAAATGCTTCAGGTGGAGCATATGCATCTGAAGTTTCTGAGGCTGTTCCTTGATCTGCAAGAAATACAGGTTAAACCCTTTGTCTCTTCCCTGGTGTTTATTAAACACCTTCCTAGAGTTCTGCCTCTGTGGAGCTGGCTTCTGTCTATGGGCTGTGCTGACTTCTTGCCTTGCTGCTGCACAAATTTGACTTTGCCTTCCCCAGAGCCAGCTATAGGTTCCCCAAGGGCAGCACATACCATCCCACTTTACCCTTTATTTATTTGTTTTCTATTCTGAGCTGTGAGGCTGCCGAGGGAGAGGCTGAGCTTTCGCTTTCAGCCTAAAACCAAAAGTGAACTGTTGTGGCACCAAAACGTTTCTTCCTCTGGAGGAAACTCCAGGCAGTGAAGTCGGGAGGGCGTTTTGCTGCCATTGCATCCAGGATCAGATCCCCTGGGTTACCTGGTGTGCTTGGCTCTGCTCCCTCCCCTCCAGATGTTGGGCTGTGCCACAGCTGGGAGTGGAGGGGCTCGTGGGAGGGATTTTTGTGGTGCAGTGAAGTCCCACATGTTGCCTGCAGCTCCACAGGGATGTGTGAGATGGGCAGGAGTGGGTTTGAACCCCTCCAGTCTCAGCCCACCTGCACGGGGAGCTCCTGGAACCCCATAAAAGTCATTGGATTTCTCTAAAGTTAGTGTGGAAATTGTACTGGGGCAATAAAAAGGAATGATTTTCTTTTAATTGGAGAGTGTGTCAGCTTTAAGGGTGAGAGGCTTGGAGCTTCTTTAGTTCTGTGAGAAAGTGTATTAGTTTGAAGTAGCTGGTGGTGGTGGATTTAAAATCCATATTTCAGTGCAGTTGGGTGAGGGATTCCTAGTTTGGAAGAATATATATATATATATCAGTAATTACATGTAATATTTCTTTACATTCTCTTTTTAGCTTTTGTTTAGAAAGCTGAATTTTTATGAGTCTAGTAGGTGTGATATTTAATTGATGTGTGTCAGATAATGATGGTTTCCATTGTGTGTGGGGGGAAGATTTACTGTTGCAAACTCTTTTGGATCCAGCTTTTGGATAAAAAGGTCTGTTTAAGGTTATTATTTTTAAGGTTGTCAGATCTCTGCTAGAGGTCCTTATTTTTTTTTTCATCTGTTTAGGAGAATTTGTAGCTATGGTTTAACTAGTACTCCCAAGGTGATGTTTTGCATGGAGATATTTATAAGTTCATTTCTGAAAATACTGCAGAAATCTGCAGTCAAACCTCGTTCTCTCTGGTGTCGGGTGTGGGGCAGTTCAGTGTGTGCGAGTGAGGGAGCAGAGTTGGGGACAGCAGTTCTTACCTCAGAAATCTGGGGTTGTCCAGCGTGGCAAGGAGAAAGATCTAGCACCTCTGTGCCTTTTACTGGCTTTGGAGAGCAGGTGTTGGCTTTTAACAGAACTCCAATTGCCTTAGAGATGCCCGTTTCCATCCCTGCAGGTGGGCTGTTCAAATTCTTTATATCCACTGGAACACCTGTACTGCCCAGGTGGGCAACTCGACTGGGAGTCTAAAGACATGGTTTAGCTAATAGGGGTTGGTTTTAATTAATTTTCCCATGGCTTAGTGTGTTAGATTTTTGAGTTCCAGCAAAGATAATGGGCTCGTGCTTTCAGTACAGCTGAGGTCTGTGTGTGAAAGCTTGTCTCTTTACACCTGATAGTAGTGCTACTCAGAGAAATACCTGGAGTCTGTTCAAGTAAAACATCAGGACGTTAGAATTTAACAGAACAGACCCAGTCAAGAGGATTCTCTCAGGTGGGATGTGTTTCTCACAGTAACACCAACACTCCTGCTCCTGATTTGTATCCTCAGGTGTTTGCAGAACCCAGTGTTCAGGTGCCCTCCGAGACTCTAATTAAGGTGCCCTCTCCCTGTTGAGAGGGCAGTGGGGAATCCTCGTGTGGTGGAAGAGGCAGGAAATGAGACCTAATCTTCCGAGTCAATCCTCCCCCTTCCCTGGGAATGACTGTGGTTGTTCAGTCCTCACTCAGTGTTGGTGGGGCAGTGACAGCAGCTCCTGGTCTTTGCTTCCCATCATCCTTATCAGGTGATAGAGAGCAGAGTCCCCGTTGTGCTGTGACTCAGGACACAGGGTGTTTTTTGAGCAATCCTAGTGTGACTCTGGTCGGGTTAATGTTTGTAGGTGGTGACCAGCTGGAGCGAGTCTGGTGACAAGAGGGAGGCACTGGGTTCAAAACATCGATTGGGTTTTGATAAGCTTCAGTAGGGAAGAGAAGCTGAGGATTTAAACTCGATGTCTTTCTTGCTCTAACCCAGTGGGGGACCCGCTGTCCTCACAGGCAGAAGGGACACCCTAGCAGCAGGTCTGGTGGTTCCTGATGGGCAGTCACCAGGATGTCAGGACAGTCTGGGAGCCCTGCACGGGTCATTTACACCCTCGGGCTGGGGAGGGAAAAGGGGTTTTTACACTGTTTGATCTGTTGTGGCTCACTTGAAACGTTGTGGGTGTATCTTAGTGCATGAGAACCATCACAGACTGGTGCCTCTCTCTGTCCACAGCTGTCTCCTGATGCTACTAAAAATAACAACATTACAGAATTAAACAATTTAAAAATATTTTCTTGGAAGCTTTTATCTAGTGTGTAGAAAAAAAAAAACAACTAAACCCACACCTCTTTTCTCCAGAATAACTCATGTGTTTGACCTGATTATTTTGAATGAAATCTAGACTTTAAAGAAATTGTATCTTTAACTGTGGAACTTACAATAATTGTGCTCCAATGTACAAAACATTTAAAAATTGGGTGCCTGTGGCATGGAAGCATAAGGAGGCAACTGTAGCAGTAGGAAGTGGGTACAATATAATTTTGGTCCAGCTGAATTCTGCCTTACATGCCCCAACTTGTTCTCAGACAGTTTCTGCAGTTTAATCCCCCTTTAGTTTCCTGCAGACAATTATAGATTGGTGACATAGTTTGTACTGAGGAATTGGCAGTTACAGAATCTCCTGTGGACTGGCAGCCCTTGCTGACTTTCCACTGGGAAGAGTTGTTGCCTGTTTTCAGTGGCAGCTCCTGCTGGGACATTCTCAGGATATTTTACCCACACTTAGAGCTGCTGTGACCACCTGCTTTGGGAGGGCTCAGCTGCTGGGGATGGCTCTGTGGGCTCGAGCTTGTAGTGCCATGGTTATGGTGCTGCTGCTGGGCGAGGGGCCGTGCCCAGGTCCTGGGGGCCATGCCCAGGTGAGGCACTGTACTCAGCCCTGGGCAGGTATCCTGGGAAGGTTTCAGCAGCTGCTCTGGGTGTTTGTGTGCACACCAAAACTGCTTGAGGACAGTGATTTCCTTTGGTGCTGTGGGTGCTCTGAGGACACTGTGGGTGCTCAGTTTCTCTCCTTGTGCTGCCCCTGCAGAGCATGGGATGGCTTCTGTCACCACAGGTTTCTGTTTTCTTCCTGGAACACCCCACTTGTATTTGGAACTGCTGCTTTCAACTAAGACAATTACATGCTTTTCTGTGGCTTCATGTGAGAATGTCCCAGCCTGGAGTGTCAGCAATCCCCCAGTTCCCTGAGAGCTGGGCTGAATAACATCCAACTGGGAGAGCGGAAACTCGGAGGCAAAAGGAGTGTACTGAGGTTTGCCTCACTTGCATGACCTCCACATGCATTTTTAGTCTTCACCCCTTGTTTCATGTAGAGATGTTCCATTATTGAGGAGTAAGAAATTATCCATCTGCTGCACTATTTCTTTTTGTTTTTTAACAATGGACACCTGCTGGGGTGCTGTGGTGCCTGGTTACAGGGTGCATTTGGAGAGCGAGGAAAGGCCTATGAAGGATGAGACTTGAGTTACAGAAGGAGTCCGAGGTGTCCTCCCTCGTGTGTTCTGTGCTGGAGGTTTTACTCTGATGTTTAGCCCTGCTCGGTGTCTGCATTGCCTGTTTCCAGGAGGTACCACCTGAGCTGCCTTGCTGGTGACACAACACTGCAGGAGAGACCTGCAGGGAACACACCTCCCAGGCACCTGCCTGGCTCCTCCCTCCCTCCGCAGGGACAGATGTGTCCCTTGGCACCTTCCTCAGTGTCTGTGTGCCACGGTGCTTCTCCACGACCTCAGAAATGTCCTCTGCTGGCTGGATGGGTGTGATCCAAGGGCTGCCCCGTCTGCAGTTGCACATGGAAGGAGCCCTCGGTGCCACAGTTGTGTTCTGACAGCTCCGCAGAACCGGAGCCCTGCAGCATTCCCTGGGAGCTGGTGGGTGCTCTGGGCATGGGCAGGAGCCACAAAGAGGGAAATTTGCAAGCTGGATTTTGAGCTTTAACTGCGATTTGATTTGAATTTTTACACCCCCCAAATCTGTTTCTTAAAAATAGGCATATCTTTGGCTCTTTCATCAAAGAAGTTGATAGTAAATGAAAATGTGCAGATTCCTGTAACATTTATAGTTCAAGTTCTCCTGTCCCTTGTCTTCTGTGTTTGGAGGACCTGGTTGTACAGCTCTTTTTCTGAGCTGCTGAACTTCTTGATGCTGGAAGAAGTCTCTGTGTTCTGGGGAGCAGGAGGGTACTGGGCACGAGCTGTGCTTTTCATGAGGCTGCAGCAGCCTTGGTGCTTCAGTTTCTTCATTCTCCTGGAAAAACTCTGATTCAATTAATTAAAAAACCATTTCCACTTACCCGTATGCTGGTGGTTGTTTGTAGGACAGTGAGGCTGTGTAAGGAGGCCTCGAGTTTGTGAACTGATTTGGAAGAGTTTCTTTTATTTTTGAATACTGCCGTGGTGACCTGGTTAATTGGGAGTAATTAATGCCTAAATATATTGGTTTAACATAACAAAAGGCTGCCTGGAAAAAAAACAGGGAAGGGAAAGCAGGGCTCAAGATGAGCCACCTCTTTGCTAACACTTAAGAGTTGTTAAGGGACATCTCCAGAGCTATTAGCAGAGAAGGTTTTTAACTTGACTATTGTCATTTAGCTCCTGAGGCTTGAAACGAAGCAGCAGAGCAAAAGAACTGATCCGAAAAGGAATCAGTTGTGCAACACTTTGGTGTTGTGTGGGAAAAGTGTTTGACACCTAAGAGTCATGGGATGCCCTTGGAGAGGAAGGAGTAGAGGTAGAGTGGATTTAGGTGATGTGGAGCTGTAACCTGTATTTGCTGCCTCCTCCCCTCTCTCTTTTTGGAGTCTCACTCTTAGGACTAAAATTGAGCATGGTGCTGATTCCTGGGCTCACCTGCTCACTGGGGTGACTTGTGACTGGAGGCTTTACCCAGGAGTTAGGGCCTGGATCCTGTCAGACCTGCTCTGTAAGTGTGGCAGGGCTACACACTGCTGTGGCCTGGGACTGCTCTAAAAATGGAAAAATTGCTTAATTTTGGGAACGCAAGGAGGGCCTGGGACCTGGAGGGCCCTGTTAAGAAAGAGCTGTGTGGCCACCCCTGTAATTAGAAGAGCTCAGTCATGTCAATTAAACTGACTACATTTGCAGAGTTGTTTGGTTTATAATAGTAATTTATCTCCTTTGGCAGAGAGCAGAAGGGGAGTAAGTAGTGTGGTGAGTGCTCCACTGAGGAGGAGTAAAATCAAGCAGGCAGGGCTGTGTGAGCAGAAGCCTTTAGCTGATAACCCGTCCTGCCGAGGGCTGACTGCTCCTGCCTGGCCCTGCAGTTGAGACTGTGCAGTTACAGCTGGGCACAAGGGTAAATTAAAATAAAAATTACATGTATTTTAAAGAATAGACAAGTTTCAGGGCCTTAAGTGTGTCTGCCCTTAAGCCATCTCTGTCATTAGGGTGGCATTTGGTTGTGAGCTCCACTGATGCCGTGGCACAGTGTGCTGCTGGGGCTCTGCCACCTGCACAGAACCAGGCTGCAGGATTCACCTCTGCAAATGGCATCTGCCCCAGAGCACTGCCCTCCCGCTGATCCTGGGGGCTCGGGGCAGGGGAGCAGGGGGAGCTCTGTCTCTGGGCAGCGTTGTGTGAGCAGGAACATGGCCGAGCTGGGGGCACCTCTGGCACAGAGCTCCATCCCTATCTCCCGGGGCTGTCTGTGTCAATGAACTGAACTCAAGGCAGATTTGCTTTGTCATCCTGACTTTGGCTTTTGCCACTGTGAATTTCTCTTCAGTTTCTGGAAGCTTCTTTGTAGTTCTCTAGTGGGGAGTCCAAGAGACATCTGCACACGCAGAACGGCTCACCCTAAACAGCCCCCACCTCACAGATCACACGGTGGGAGTGGGGAGGTGGGTTTGGGAATATCTGATCACAAATGGTGGCAAATCTGTTTTTCAGCTTGTGTTGTTCTTTAGTTAGTTTTTAACTCGATGCTGCAGACGAGTGTTGTTGTTTCCCAATGGCAAAGAGCACTGAAATATGACCTCGGGAGGGGAGCGCTGGCCCCGGGCCTGTGTGCACAAATAGCCCACTACCTTCTGAAGCCTGTTTGCAGCCAAGCAAACAAACACAGTGAGGCTGCCTCACACAGAACTGCAGTAGAAATCTGCCCCTCAGAGATTTTTTTTTTTTCCTCTCAGTGTCAATAAAACCTCAGTACAACTGATTCCAGAATCATCACTCACAAGATGTTGTGGTATGTCTGAAAATGCAGTTATGTAGTACTGGATTAGGAAGTGAAAGAGCTGTGTTGCTGTCTTTTGTAGCTCCTACAATACCTTTTGCCTTGGATTGCTGTACTACAGGAAGAAATCCTAGTGCAAACTAAGCTCCAGCTCATGGTGTTAGCTGGGTGAGCGAGCAGGAGTCTCTTGGCACAGCCCTGGTGTGAGTTATGTAAATCTTGTGCAGTGTATAAGCAACAGGCGGTTGGTGACGTAAAACTGAGCATTTGTCTCTGTTTACTGGCTAATGTGACATGGCCCCTTCCTGCAGCATTTGACTGAGCTGGCGGGATTAAATAGAGCCCTGACACTCCTAAGTAGAAAACGCCTCAGGCTGAATAATGGTTTCTGTCTGGAATCCAGGGTTCTGGCCATGGCAGTGGGACCTGGTGGCTCTCGTGTCAGACCAAAGTCCACTCTGGGGGTGGCAAAGGTCTGGCTGTGGGGCTGGGGCTGCTGAATTGCTGATCGATCCCTGGGCCATGTTGTGCAGGATGTTCCTCCCATGCCTCCTTAGCAGGATGACAGGAACTCCAGTGTCTCACACAGCAATTGTCTGCTGGCACTGTGATGGTTTGGTTGCCAAACTGTGGGGCTCTTTGGGTCCTCTCCCAGTGCCCCCACCAAGGCTCTGCCCTTCTGACCCCAGCTCCAATGCAATCAGCTGCTGCACTTCAGCTCCCCTGAGTTTTCTGGGAGGAGAAAGCAGTGACACTGCTCCCATGCAGTTGGGATTTTATCCAGAATGTCCAATTTGAATGTTTTTCCCATGAACAGTGTAGGAATTGAACAGGAGGCAGTTTGCTTCACTCACTGTTTGAAGCCTCTTTCCAGCTGGCAAGCAGCCCCACAAGCCCTGTGTTTGCTCTTGCTCAGGGTCATGCTGCAAATGTTTCTCTTGCTTTCACCTTGGCTTTCTGGCTCAGACACATGATGCTCCACTGCAGTACAGACCCTCAATATGTCACTGTGCCCACACAGTGCAGCTTCTGCAGGGCTTTGGTTTAGGTGGTGGTTCTCAGTTCCTGAAGGTTTGGGGTTTGTTTTTTTTTCTATCCTGCTCAAAAAAGCAACACAGATTTCTGTAATCATGAATAAAAAGCAGTTGTTGTGCCCGTTGCGTTTGGGGAGATTTTAATCAACTCCATTCTCACAGCACCCACTCACAACATGTAAATTAGGGCCACAACCTCTCAGACATGCATAAACAGAGGAATTACATGACTTGCCAAACACTTACGTAATAACTTAATAGTATATCGTGGAACTGAGCTAAGGCTCATGAATCCTCTTCCTGCCTGACTGTTCCTCTTCTCACGTTAATTATCGTGGGTTGCAGCTACACCACAGCTCAGGAATCAATAACATTTGTAGCTTTTTGAATGTCCTTAATATATCACAGGCTTGCACTGTCGTTTGTCTTTATTCAGTGGGAACTTTTGACTCAGGTGGTTTATAAGTTCCTGTGAGTTGTGACTATCCAGAGCTGAGCAGGCACTTTAATGATGAGTAAATAGTTCCTACCTGGTGGTGTGTTTCAAAAGCAGCAGGGCCGGAGTTATTATCTGTAGCTACCCGTGCTCTTTGGCCTTGAGAGTTATCAGAAGAGCATTCTGTGTGTTTTGTTTCTCTTGTGCTCCTTTTGGACCTTCTGTACCAAAATAAAGTGAGATGTTTGGCACTTTGGAAATTAGCTCAGGAAACAAGGCTGGTGGGAAGAAACTGCCCTGTGTTTGCTTCCATATCTCTCCTCTCGGTGCCTCCTGAACTGTTCAACAAGCTTCAAAAAGAGCTGATGGGGTAGAGGTCTCCAAGATTTCCAGTGAAAATAGAAGCTGAGTAGAAAAGTGGTCTAAACCAGTATCCCTAGCAAGGAAGAATGCTGTATTTTGAGCTCTGTTATCTTGGACTACAGAATCCTTATGTGGTAGAGATCAAAGGTCTGAAAAACACACGAGCAGCAGAGCTATTATAGTCTGGGTATTTTTGCTGAAGTGTTCAGGATGACACATGTGCACCTGTGCAGAGGGCCTGACCCGCCTGTACTTCAGGTTGTAATGTGCTTTTTTCCCTTTTAGGAATCTACAAGCTGCCATCGGAGCCTACTATGATTTCGAGAGTCCAAATATCAATGTCCCCTCGATGTCCTTTGTGGAAGATGTCACCATAGGTGAAGGGGAGTCCATCCCTCCCGATACCCAGTTTACAAAGACGTGGAGGATACAGAACACAGGTGAGGCCTTTGGGCTGCAGCAGACCCCGTGCAGCGGGTGCTGGGAGTGGGGTGGCGGGTCCAGGAGGGGGATGCTGGCCCAAGGCAGGGGGCTCGTGTGCACCCACTGGGCTGGAGCCACCCTGTCCCTGAGGGAGGTCCTGCCAACCTCTGCAAGTTTCTCTTCTTGGGTTGGCACAGACATTTTGTGGCGGGATGTGCAGCTCTGTCAGGCCATCAGTCCTGTTCCTCTTGCCACCACACAAACACGCTCTAGGAAACCTGCAGACAAACGAGGCAGTGACACAAGGTCATATGGCAGCTCTCCTTTGCTTTTAATACATTTCTGGCAGAATTGCCTTTTCATGTTCCAAGAGGATGCAGGGCTGGAGAGACCACATTCCAGTTCAAAATAAGTCAAAGCAGGGGCTGGGATCCAGGAAGTGAGACTGGGCAAAGTGCATTCCCAGTGCTTGATCTGTTGGGATGCACTCAGAGAGAAAACCAAGATGCGTGGATGCAAAGGAATCCCTTGTCCTCAAGCAGTGCACTGACAGGATGTTGCACAAACATTTAAAATGTGTGCCTGAATTTAATTGCCCTGCTTGCAGTTATGTGAGGGAGAATGGTCACACACTGAGGCCTGACACTGGGAGTCATCACAAGTCAGGTTCAGCTCTCCCAGGATTTCTGCTTGGGAATAGCTGCAGTACTTGAGCTGTACAGGCTTGGACAGAATATCCAAGTATGACAGAAACTAAAACCACACTAAAAATATAAGAGTATTTCATCAGGACACATGGAGGTGTTTAAGAACACTGATTTGTAGAGACTGTGTTCTAGAGAAAGGGTTTAATATTTCGGTTTACTTTTTCTGCCTCCTTCTGTTTGACAGTACAATGGAAGGGTGACATGTGGAACTTGCTTAAACTCCAATACTGTGAAAAATCAGCAATTTTTTTATAACTGTCCCAAATACAGGTCTTACAGATCTAGTAAGTGTGGCAGGTCTTGTTTCTTCACTCTTAGTATCTCAATTTGTGTGTTATGACTGTGCCCCTGTCTTGGGCCCTTCAGACTCCTCCCTTTCTTGTCCCTCTGATGTGCTCTTTCCTGCATGCAAATTCAACCTTAACATCTCAGTTCAAGTGATGTTTCATTGTTCTTGGAATGTTTGACCTTCTGAAATCCATGGGCCTTCTAAAATGAGGGGCAGGAACTCAGCTTGGCTTGGGAGTTCCAGGCGAGGCCAGCGTTTGTTTTGGCTTCTGTGTGGGTTAAAGCCCAGCTTGTCAGGCAGTCCATCCGTGCCCTAACAGTGGTGCTGGAGGCCAGGGCTCAGTGCAGCCACACTGCCCAGGCACGTTCAGTGAAACCCAGCTTCACTTGCTGGCTGTGGCTGTGCAGTGTGGGGAGGACTGCAGCACTTGAAAACCATTTTACCGTTTAATTAAGGTACAATATCAAAGGGCTGTAATGCTTCCAGATAATATCTACTTGTTAGGCAGGTAACTGAAGCAGTGCCAAGGTTTTTAACATCTCTCCAAGAGCCCTTGATTACATGACTTGAGCTCTAGCACACGGAATACCTGAGGAATATGTCACTGGAGTGTTCTGGGTCTGACGAGAGTGACAGGCAGAGCTCAGAGATTGGCACTTTGAGGTGTGTCAGCTGGTTCTCCCGTGTGTCATTAAAAACCAATGCCCTGCTCTGGTACCTGCAGGGCGGTGCTGCCTTGTCTGCCAAAAGAGCAGTTTGTGTGGTAGAACCATTGCTGAAAAGGGCAGCAGGATTTAACAACCTGGCTTCCTCCCCACACTCTACCTCCAGCTGCTGCTGGCTCTGCAGGACACTCACTGCAATTTGTCATCTCCTGAGAGTGTCCTGAAATAGAATGACATAATCATAATTTCATTTTATAGGGCTTATCAGTTGCAGCATTCCAGGCACCTTGCAAGCCTAAAACCATTAAACCTGATAAAAATCACATAAATTATTTAATCTAAACTGTGTTGCTGGGCTGCCAACCTCTGCAGATGAGACTTCGTGCTCAAGTGCCCCACACCCCAGGCTGAGGTCAGCCAGGCACCCAGATCCTCTTTCAGAGCCCTCCTCTCTCAGCACCTTTCCAGCTGGTACCTCCCTCATGCTGAACATCCCGCTGTACTCATGCACATCCTGCTTTCCTGAGAGGCTGTGAATTCCACAGACAAGGGCTTGACAAGAAAACCAGTCCCTACCGTGTCTTCACTGAAGTATCCACAGGGATTAAATTAGCAGGCAAGCTGTTGCAAGGGATACTCCTTGGGGTAACCTGAGGTCAGAACAGGCTCTGCTGTGCTCACCCTGGACCACACGGAGCAGTTCCAAGCTCTGTGGTGGTTCAGGCTTTCCATGGCCATTTCTGTCAACCCCAACCAAGCAGGAGATATTCTCAAAGTTGTTGTCTTAGTCAGGTCATGTGACTGGGAAAGAAGCAAAAGAAAATTCTGCTAAACTGATTTTTCATGAGTCTCAGAAACACTTCTTCTTTCTGTCTGCCCCAACACTTGTTATCTTTGGTGGCTGTACCTGCACTCAGGAACTGTTTTCTATCTCTCTGATTGCCAGATCATGCTGTCAGTCCAGTGTCTGCAGTCTAAACATGGATCTCCACAGATAAATCATATGTTCACAACCCTTCCCACCTTTGCACAAGGCTGAGAAAAGTGTTGGTGCAAGGAGGGAAATAAATCCATTTAGGAAATAGTGCTGGCACTTCAGCTGTAGCTCAAAGTAGGAGTTCCTCCTGAGACTGCTAGCAGGCTTAGAAGGGAAGGAATCCCTGAAAGGAAGTGTTGCCAACACTTTGGATCAAGAACAGGTATTTGATGTGGTGTGACTCAGGAGCTGCATGCAGGGAAGCAGAAATGGAGGACACACACAAAGACCCCCTGGTGCTGCTCTTGTCACTGCCTCTGGAGAAAGGGACCTGTGTGTCAGTTATGTTGATTTTTTTTTATTATTTTTTTTTTGCAGCAGTTACACTGGGACTTGGAGAATTTTCCTGTGTAACGAAGACCTAGAAATTAGTCAAATAGCAATATCATTTGTTCTGCTGGTCCCTAAATACACCAGTTAAGCCTAGTCCGAAAACTCTATTTATTCTTCCTCAGCATCCACTGCTCCTGTGTCCTGTTGGTTTCCTTTGACTGCCTGACAGTTCCCAGCTGTTGTAACGAGCGCGTTTCATCCCGTCTTACACAAGCAGACAAAGCTTTTCCTGGTGCACTGTCAGTAATTCCCTCTCCTGTCTAATCCCAGGGACAGAGGCGTGGCCCCCAGGGGTTTGCCTGAAGTACGTTGGGGGTGACCAGTTTGGGCACGTGAACATGGTGATGGTGAGGTCCCTGGAGCCGCAGGAGATGGCCGATGTCAGCGTGCAGATGTGCAGCCCCAGCACTGCCGGCATGTACCAGGGGCAGTGGCGGATGTGCACTGCCACGGGACTCTACTACGGAGGTGAGTGGGCCCTTTCCAGCACTCCAGGCTCTCCCTGGCATTCCCACTGCAGACAGCAGGGACACCACTGGCCCCTGCACCGAGCTCTGATAACAGAGCAGGAGGGCAGAGCTCTGCCAGCCCGGCCTAAATATAGAACATGGAATGCAGGAAAACATCAAGGGAGCTGCTCTGTTGTCTTGGTCAGCACAGGACTGTTTTCTAAACACTGGAACGAATTACAGGTTACACAAAACTCTGGAAAACAAAGGGACTTGCACAGCTCTCCTGGAGACTCTTTCCCAGTTGATCCTTGTTTGATTCTTTCCCAGTTTGCCAGTGCTGAACACCATGAACTGCATAGGAGCATAAAATCTGTTACTGGTGAAAGCCTCCTGTGAGAAGCAAATGTCCAGGTTTTAATGCAGTGATTTAGTGCATCCCCTGCAAGCCATTTCTCTGTTTAAAGAACACATTTTGCTGTTTTGCCTCAGCCTGGGCCTCCAACGTCTGCCTTTGGTGCAGCCTTCCAGCCCTTTTCTGCCAGCTTTAGTTTACACTGAGAACATCTTTGTGTCTCTGTCGGCAGTTTGGAGCATCCCAAGTTTCAGAGTTTGAGCGAGAGGTGTTGGCACTTGGAGGCACAAATACCAGTGCCCAGAGGGAGGGGGCTGCTGGCAGCGCTGGCACTGCTGCACCTCCTCGGTGCAGAGGAGGGGAGGGATGGCGTGTGCTCACAAAGCCGAGGCGTTCCCGGGTTCCCGAGTGCCCCGGACCGTGGGAGATGTCCCTGCATAGCCTGAAGAGGAGTGAACCCCTTTGGCCGCCGAGCTCCGAGTCCGAGGGGCTCTTCCCCTGCAGCCGAGCTCGTGGCTTTGGTGCCGGCGGCCCGAGGGCCGGGACCACCGCGACACGGACACGGGGACACGGGGACACCGCGACACGGGGACACGGACACGGGGCGTGCGGGGCCGCGCGCGGGCGGCAGAGGGCGCTGCGGGGCCGCTCCGCTGCGACCGCACCGGCACTGGGGTGTGCGGGGGGGCACTGGGCTGTACTGGGCTGTACTGGGGGCACTGGGCTGTACTGGGCTGTGCGGGGGGGCACTGGGCTGTACTGGGCTGTGCGGGGGGGCACTGGGCTGTACTGGGCTGTGCGGGGGGGCACTGGGCTGTACTGGGCTGTACTGGGGGGCCCCCGCCCTGGCAGGATGCCAGGCTCCCTAAGCAAATCGTGTGTCCCTAAGGTACAATCCCACCGTCCTTAATTCGCTCCTAAAATTCAAACTGCTGAGCCTGCTAAACTGAGGGCACTGGAACCAGTATTGCTGAGGGTTCATAAAAATGTGCTTTAAACTATTGGTCTTTTTCTTGCTGGTGTAAAGGATTGAATTCATGTTCTGTTTTGCTCCTTCTGCCCCTTCTTCATAAACTCCGATGTAAGTGACAGCCCAAATGTGTCTCTTTTTCCACAGATGTCATCTGGGTGATCCTCAGTGTGGAAGTTGGAGGACTTCTGGGTGTCACACAGCAGCTGTCATCCTTTGAAACAGAGTTCAACACGCAGCCACATCGCAAGGTAGAAGGAAACTTTAACCCGTTCGCCTCTCCACAGAAGAACAGGCAACCAGATGAAAACAACCTAAAAGACCCTGGGGGTTCCGAGCTAGGCACAATCAGCAAAAACACATGGGGGCCTGCTCCTGACCAAATCGAACAAGATCAGAATGGACTGTCACAAAACTCTGTAAATCTCTCCCCCAGCAGTCACTCGAACAACTTGTCGGTAGTGACGTACAGTAAGGTAGGTGCCCTGGGTGAGCAGGAGAACGGGTAGGGGAGGAGCCAGGCAGGTGTGTGATTGCTCTTCCTTCCAAACTGCAAAGCCCTTTCCTTCTGCTTCTGCCAGACCTGCTAAGGAAGGTTCTGAATTTGACTGTCTGACTCTGCCAACTCCTCATGTTATATTAAAATATTTTTGCCTCTGATAGACTCTACCAGATCCATCTTTTTGTTTTCACTTCAAGTCCTTCTTTAAATTTATATAACCTTGTTTGGCTGCTGTAACTGCAAGTGGCTGGAGCCTGCTCTGGTCGCGTGTGCAAATAAGTCAAAATATCTCTCTAGATGTGTCCTGAGTTTGACATAATTTCGAACAGAGAACAAATATCCACACCCCCAAACTTCAGATTAACCGGATAACTTCTTTTTAGCTGATGTGGGGGAGAGCTCACCATTTGATCCCAGAAGCTGCCTGTCAGGAACAGTCAATCAAAGGACTGTTCCTGTCTATGTTCTTGTCTTGTTTATAATTGTAGGTGACTTTTAAATTATCTTTACTTTAAATCTCTCTCAAAAGCTTGCTTGGTGGATGCTATATGAGTCTGAGTGATATTTTGACTGTTTTTATTTGCTTGTGTGTGAAAAATTAATTGCAGGATTATTTACAATTCAGAATCCACCTGTTAATGCAGCAGTATGTGTAGGTGTGTACTGTCGTATGTCAAACTAGTTTGATTTTTAAAATCCTTTAAAAATGCTTTACTGTACTTTGAGCAGGCTGTGTAGGACAATAACACTTGGTTGCTGAATGACTTAATAAAGCCCTACTGTTAGTTCACCTACAGCACTTTAGTTCCTCCCTGGATGACCTGCCTGTCCTCTGCCAGTGGACCATGTTTTAGTGACCTTTGCACCAGGGCTGTGCACTTTTTACGGCCGGGTGAGCTGTGTGCCAACCTGCCACCCTCTTGTGCTCTGCTCCCAACCACCATGGCTGGGCTGGCTCCTGCTGAGAGGCTCTGCTCCCTGGCAGTGAAGTGATGGCTTGGGAATGATTCTGCTGTCAGTGGAACACCCCCTGAATTAGCAGTGCTGCGTGTGGGGCCTGGTGCTCCCCGGGGGCCGGGCTGGGCTGGCTGAGAATGTGGGGGTGAGGAACCAGAGCCCCTGGGAGGTGCAGCTGTGCTGGGGGAGAGAGACCAACAGGAGAGTGAAGCACCACCTGGGAGGTGCCACTAGATTGAGGTGAGCTGGTTACCTGGTAACCAGGAGCTCAGGATCCTTGCTCTGGCGAGACTTGGGCAGTCAGAATCTAACCCCACACGGAGGGCAGGTGACCTTTCCTCCCCTTTTTTGTTGTTTTGTTTGGGGATTGTTTTTTGTTTGTTTCTTTTTGTATTTACAGAATATTCTTGGGTGGATTTGAGGTGGATTATCCAAGATTAAAGCAGATGTTTTGTTTGCTTGTTTCAGAAGGGATAATTTTATGGTCCTTTTTGCTTGGGTCCATGTGAAAGTTCATTGATTTTCACAGGTTTTTTGTCTCTGCTGCAGTGTTTCTGTTTGTGACATAGTAAAACAAGGTAGCTTCTCCTCTGGAGGCCATTCAGGTAGGTCTGAAGATCAGAGTCCTGTTTCAGCCTTGCCCATCCTGCTCAGAGCAAGAAGCTTTCTGCCACTGATCCAATATTCATATTAATACAGTTCTGGTTCTGTAGTCAACAACTTTGAGGGAGTTGGACATCCCAGACATTTATTTCTCTTGGGCAGGACCTGTGATATTTTTGTCCCCGTTCACGTACCCAGGGAATGAGGGAATCCCTGGTCGTATTTGAGGGGCTGTTTGGTGAGATGTGGCAAAGGGGATGGGTAAGGTCTGGTCAGGTGTTCAGAAGGGCCTGTGTTGTGTAGTTAGAAGTAAAATAAGCCCTTAGATATTTCTCAGATCACTGTGGAGGATTCCTCTGCTGAGAGGCTGTTGGGGAACCCAGTCATGCAGTGCACAAGACCATGAAATCTTAAGATGAGCAGTTTCTGGCATCTGCAGCTGTAAAACATGCTCGAAGTTGTCGGAATTAGTTCTCCCCCTGGTGCACTGAGCAGGTGTGGCTTGTCCTCTGAAATTCCCTGTTGGAGTCGGGATCGTGGTGATGCTGATGTGCCATCTGCTGCTGGGTTAGACAAGTACAGCAGCATTTCACACCTGGGAACATTCAAAATGCTTTGGTTCAGCAGCAGAGGTGTGGGTGCTCTGCTCAGTGGGACAAACTTTCCTAGGGAAAAACAAACAAAACCATATACAGAATTCCCTATAAGTGGATGAGATGTGGGTGGTTGAAACAAACGGTGCCCTTTATTCCTGCTGTGGTGAGCACCTGCCTGGCCCCCCTGCCTGCCTTCCACATGCACTGTGGGGAGGCTGCAGGCCAGGGCCTCTCTGGGCTTTGCTTGAAGCATGTTGTTGTTGTTAAATCTATTCCCAGTGGGGTTTTTGCATGTTCTTAGATGTAAAGATGTGCTTAAGTGCAGGATAGGATGCTTCTCTCAGGGTAGGGATGAGCTGCACTGGATCCCAGATATCCCCATGCACGGGTGTTTTATTCTCTGGCAGTCGCTTTCTCTGGATTCTCCACAGAGCTGAGGCTGATACAGCTTCCTCCTATTTACTCCTTCTGTCTCATAGCAACCCTGCACAGTCACTGGTGCTCTCTTGTGACTGGCTTTTCCATTAAAAGCCCAAGATCCAGTCTTACAGTGCCTGAGAATTAGTTGAATTGCTTAACTGAGGGAAGAAACGTACGGGTTTCCATGTCTGTATAGATCAGAAGTGAATAGCCATATCCTGACATTTAGATTGTACTTATCTCTATATAAAATCCATAGATCTGTATCTAAATCTGGTGCCCAATTGAATTGAGGAGTTACTGCTCTCTGTGCCATGCAGAAAACTGCACATGGAAGTTGTGATTCTGCAAAGATTTGACTAGACAGGACACTGGGCATTGTCTCTACCACAGCAAATGGTGCCTGGCTGCCCTGATCCTGACTTGTGTTGCTCTTCAAACCCCAATGAAATAGAAACATATTGGAGATCAAAGCATTAAAATCTGAACTCCTTTTTTCCTGCTGTGTTTATGCTCCCCATCTCCCTCCATTCTGTGTGGAGCTGAGCTCTAATCCGTGCTACTTGGCAGCTTTCTGTACATAAGGGGAAACCAACCCTGTGTTCTTGGAGCCTTTAACTGGCTTCCCCTCCCTGTGCTTAAACATTACTGTGGCTTCTAGAGGCTTATCCCAAACCAGGACCTCCAATTTGCAGATTTTTGGAGTACCTGTGTAAACTTTAAGACAGATTTTTTTTCAGTGGAAACTGGTCATCCAGCTGTCTTTGTGGGTGAGGACAATGCCCCATAAATGTTTGCATCCATGGAGGAGAGCAGCTCCTTCCCTCGTGGCATGTGGGCTCCACACTGGGCTGGTCACCCTGTGGCTCCATTCATTTGGACACAGTGGGGGAATACTGGACTCGGAGCTGCCCTGGCTGCACCTGCAGCCTGGGCTGTGGTGCCACGAGCTGGTTTGCTTCTCTGGTGAGAGACTGGCGTGTTTGGGTGCTGCCTGTCAGCTCATCCATGATACCCAGCTGTCTGCGTGCTTCCAGACTGTGGGAAGTGCCAAACAGTCTGATTTTAGCTAAACTTTGCTCCATTGCAGCCCAGCAGCACATCAGTGAGCTACCTGAGCCCTGTCACCTCCTCACCTGTGGGCACCTGAACCAGCCCTGCCTGTGCCTGCTCTGACAGGGTTCTGAACTTCCCGGTGGTCTCCCTGCCACGCCATGTTTGCACGGCATGCATGGAATAAAACTCGAGTGCTGGATGCTTTGTGCTCTTTTGTGCTGCTTTACGTAGGTGAGCTGAGAGCAGCGGGGCAGGAGTGGCCTGAGGGGCTGGGGCTGGGCAGCGTGGGCTGTGCCACTGTCAGTGTACTCTGGGAGACTCCTGTATCGCTGTGCATCCACCTCCTTCCCTGGAAGTGTACCTGCATTGGTGGTGACTCACTCACAGAGGTGAAATAAAGAGCTGTCTGAAAGCCTGTGTGTGATGGTTTATGAAAGATTCACTAAAGCCTCACTTTGTTCCCAGCACAGGTGACTCCATTTACAGAGCTCAGTATTCACAAAGGCTTTAACTCCCCAAAACATCTCACCTCCCTTCTAGGCGCACAAATCAAATGAGAATTTATGCCAGGAGTTGCCGTGCAGAGTCTTTTCTTGGAAAATCATGGTCCTGTGTTCTCACACACTGGTCTGTGTGAAGAGCCTCGTGCTCCCACCAGCAAGTGAGCAATTACTTCTGGGGAACATTCTGGAAGAACTGAAAGTGAGTTTGCAAAGCTGCAGCTGAGTTTCTCATAAAGACAGTGATCCCACTTGGAGAATAGACGGGAATGCACCAAAAATAGTGGGAATAATCCTTCCATTGAAACAACTTGGAAAAACTGCAATTGTCTGCAGAATTATTTTTGCATGTTTGTTATGTAAAATGCTGCATAGAGGGGATAATTAGTCTTGAAAATGTCATACCAGGGTTTGGTATTTACATTGCAGCAGTAACTGAAGTTTTCTGGTATCAAACCCTTACGCTGTGCACAGTGAATGAATGTGGGACACTGGCTCTGCAGAGCCTGGGCCTGGCTGAGCAGGGGACAGAGTGTGTCGGGGAGGGGGAGCTGCCTGCTCAGGGTCTGTGCTAAACCAGCTCACACTTGGCTTAAAGAGGCACAAGTGGTGTTTGATTTTGCGTGTTCTCATGTGCATAATGAGTCTCGGGTAGGTGAAGTGCTGTGAAGAGTGGCAATCCCCAGAGAAAACGTTTGGGGCTTTTTCCTGGTGAAATTCCTTGTGTCAGGAGGAGCTGAGCGTGGTCTCGAATTCTGGGACTGCTCCTGGCACTGCCCAAGGAGCTCATTCCAGGGTGCTGGGTGTTCAGTGCAGTGGGGCAGAGCTGTACATACTGAGGAATCTGCCACACTGACTGGGTTTAATTGACACATGATTAGATAATTGTGTAGCTTTGAATTACATGCTACAGGAACCAGTATCTGAAGATCCAGAGGGTTCCCCTGCAGATAGGGTTCACAGCCTCTTCACGAGGTCCCTCCATCCAAAACCAGTAAGGAGCTGCTCTGCTGGGCTGGACTGAGGGCTGGTGACTGGCACTTGTGTGCACTGCATGGGGAGCAGGGCCTTGTGGCCTCCCCAGGTTAAAGCAAGGAGGTTTTGCCTGTAACATCCCATGTGGGGTAACATAGGGTGGGTAACATGGGTGAGGTGCACCCTGGGTGTTCCTGGCAGAGGGGCAGGTGATGGTTAAACTCCTCCCAAGTGCTCACCAGGCAGTGCCTCAAACAAAACCTTGTGTACAGGTAGCTCAAAGATGAAGCAAATTCTGGCAAATGTGTCTGTACAGGAAATCAGCAGCAAATCCTGTGTTCCTTCTGCAGAGCAGTAAGTACAATGGCTTAATCCCTGTGAGGTGAGACTGCTTGGGATCCTGCTCCTATGTTGCTTTCCTTCTGTGTCCTTTTCTTGTGCAATTGTTCACACCATCTTTAATGTTTCTCTCCTGCTCCTCCCCTTCCCCCTATTTCTGTGACTATTTTTCAGAAGTGTTGGGTAGCTCAGCCTGGATTTTGTTGGGAGTGTCTCCTTCCTGAGGTGAACTGTCATACTGGAATCTGCTGGCTGTTCTCTTTTGAAAAGCTTTACAAACTGGGACTGCAGCATATTCCTGGGGTAGAAGCGTGTTTGTTTTTCCATCACTTGCATGTATTTCTGTCTGCAAACAGCAATTTCCACATTCTCAGTCTTTCATACTTCCCACACAGTTCAGGAGATGTCCTGGTTAATTGTCTGCTTGTCCTCCTCTTTGTTGAATTCTGAGAGCTGCTTCACTTTACCACTCACTTGTATTTAGCACCTGATATATCCTGAAGAATGAACTTTTTCTCTCCAGCTGTAGCAAGATCACAGGCTGCTCATGGTGCTTCCTCCCTGGTGCAGCTCTGCAGCAGAGCTCTCCAGCCTGGGCTTTGCTGGGGACATTGACTTTTTTTGTATGATCCGTGTTCAGACTCGTGGCTCCACGGCCCTGGCTCCTGCAGTGAGGGGGTTATGGAGTTGTAGGAGAACATGCAGAGAAAGGGGTTTCCCTTGAAACTTGCCCTGCTAAAGGCAAGGTGGTGAGAACTGCGGTCAGAGCTTCGTGTACAGTCTGAGCAGGAATGGCTTTGGCTCTCTGGGCTCTCAGCTGCCCTGCTGTGCTGGGAAGAGCTGGACTGTGTTTAGAAGCATTTGCATAATGGTTTACTGACTCTGATGATGGGATATAACGAGCTTTTCTCCCTCCTCTGCCTCCTGACCACAGTGTGTGTCAGGTCTTACAGGAGGGTTTCAGGAGGGGATTTACCTTCATCGCTGACAAACTTCATCTTCCTGTGAACTGGGGGATATCTCATGCTGCCTGTGGTTCTTTCTTTTGCTTCCTGATGAAACCCCAGATAGCTGATCCAAACAATAGAAGTTACAAAAGGAGTTCACGTTAATTTGAGACCCGTGACTAGATCTGACATTTTAGGTGACTCACTTCAGGATGTAAAGGAGGGAAATGGATTCTGTAGGAAGCATTTTGGGGTTTTGGCAAATGCTGTGGTTGATTTCGCTGAAGGCAAATGTGTATTGTTACCTTGAGAGAGCACAAATAGCAGTTGTGGGATCGTGGGTTTCCAAATCTTCACTTTTTTTCTGAAATAGCCTCTTACCCAGTTCCAGCCCTGTAACTGCTGTGGTCTCTGGGACAGACTGGGGAGGCCGCAGGGGCTGGGCCTGCAGGTGTTGTAGCATCTGTAGGGGATTCTGGTGTAGAAAACACTGGTTATTTTGTGGCCTTGGCCTAAAACACACCTGAGAGAGGTAAGTGATGGCATTTGCCCTCTCTGGGGAAACCAGCCCTGGAAGGTGCAGTTCAGGAGTGTCTGTGAGGCTGGACAGGCACAGGCACGGTGGGGGAGAGGGGCTGCTTTTGGGGGAAAGCCCTGGGCTGGGCTGGGCAGGATTTGGAGGTGAGCACTGAGTGCTCTGTTTGTTGCCTGTTGAATTGATTATGTCTCCAACTTTCTTTCAGGGTTTCCACGGTCCTTATCCCTTCGGACAGTCTTAAAACACAAAAACACAAAACGGGTATCGACAAGAGGAGAATTTAAGAAAAAACTGACTTTTGGGGGAAGGGAGGGGGTTCATGTGGCAGACAGACACAGCGTGGACCCCCCTTCTCTGCCTCCGTGTTCTGGATAAAGAAGAAAAAAACAAAAACCCAGTAACTTAAGACTAGATGTTTCCAGAGGAAAATCCAAAACCTGAGTATGCATGTGTGACTGCTGGATTTCAGAGTGGTGTAAATGCTATGAGGAAGAAGAGACACCAACACTATGGGTTTTTAGAAATCATCCTCACGCGTAATTAGGTAGCTTAAAAAGAAGTTTAAAAATGAAAATTTAAAAGCCATCTTTAAAAAAGAATATTTTGCCTACAGAGCGGTTGTAGTTTGAGCAAATGTTTAATTTCTGTTTGTTTCTTGTTGATATTTTTTATCCTAAGGGACAGCGTGCATTTTCCTGGAATGTCCTGGTTTGCTGGCCCGGCGCCCGCTGGGGTTTGTGCAGGGGCTGCTCCTGTCAGACCTTTTTAATGCCAGGTCGGGTCTGCCCCCAGCACTGTGTTTTTAATGGCATCTGCTGGTTTTAGTTACCGACTTTTTAATCTTTTAAGTCTTCTTTTCCTTTTGGTTTGGGTGTTGCTGTTAGTTGTCCTGCGTGTTGTTGGGAACCGCGCTGAGGCCAGGTCTTGGTATCAGAGTTGGAAATGGAGACTCTGGGACTTCTGGGGTGATGTGGAGGCCTTGTTTCCCTTCCCCTGGTATGTGAGGTACACAAATACACACCCATGTTAATAAGAATCCAATTTATTCAGGTTCCCAAGCTGTCCTGTGTGGTTAGCAGTTTAAAATCTCTTTTTGTTCACTCTCGATGTGCAGTAGCTGTGCCCAGAACCACCACACAAGCGCCGTGTGCCAGGGGGAGTCTCTGTAGCTGTAATTCACCTGGTGGTAGTTGCAAAGCTTTACAGACACCCTGTCCTTTCCGTTTGGGGTCTCCTCTCTCTCTTACAGAGCATAAGTTTGCATTTGTTTCTCCTGTGCTGAGGTGTGAGCTTAGAGGCTGATCCCAATGTTCTGGAGCTCAGAGCAGGAGTTGGCAGCACCACCTGGGTCCTTCTGTCGCCTCATCTTCATCTGCCTTTGTTGACTGGGCTCTCTAGGACTTGTCTTAGGGGAGGGATCATAAAAGATTTGGGTAGCTCTGCTGTTCCTCCAGTGTGTTTTCCTCCAGTTCTGGATTGGGAAGTGTGGTGTGAGGGGAGGGAGCTCGGCCTCAAGCTGTGGAGGGTTTATTGTGAAGTGCTGTCCCACAGACCCTGCTGAGGACTGTCCTGCCCAATAAACCAGGCTGGAACAGCCATCTGCCAAAGATACAGGAATATGCAAAGCTCCCACTACCTTCTTCCAGATCTTTCCACTGAAAGTTTTTCCCAGTGTTGGAGTTGCAGGTTCAGCTCTGCCCTCACTGCTCTTCTTGGCTGTTTGTGTTTTAGAGGTTGGTTTTGAATGGGGGAATCCTTCATTGCAGCTGCCAAGTACCATTACCTGAATGCATATGGATGGACCTTGTGGGGACAGTGGGAGTTCCTTGTGTCCAACAGAGGAAGAATTGAGTGATGGATGTTGTTATGTTTCACAGGTTCAGTTGTTAAAGATCACCGTTACCTGAAATCTCCCTTCTCCCACCTGCCAGAAATCTGTTTGCTGGGAGAAACAAGTGTAATATAAAAAATTACCTGCATAGAAGTGGCACTTCAGGATTTGGGCTGCCTGACACTTGCTCTTGCAGTCTGGTGGGCACCTGGCTCTGCCCTGGCAGCTGCTGGAGCTGGGGGAGTGTCGGGGTCGGAGTGAACCCGCGGAAGGCGCTGCACTGCTCTGTGTGCTTGGGTTTCGTCCTGTAACAACATTTTGCCTTGGGTTAGTTACCCCCCTGAGCAGTGATCTGGGGAATGATCTGCAGCCTCATAGTGTGGTGTGGGCAGGTAGAGTCTTTCCTCACTCCCTCCTTTCCTCCCAGATGCCTCGTGTGAGCCCCTCTGAGGGAATGAACATCCCTGCCCATCACACCTCCTGCGGCACTGCTGCTCCCCATCTGAGGGCACTGAACCCCTGAAGGCTGTGGTTGGATCAAGTGAGGAGGTGATTCCCTGTCTGTATTGGCTCCTTGTGTCAGCTGCATAGTGGAAGGGAGGGGAAACCAAGATCTGAGTCTGTGAGTTAGAGCTGGTACTGTGACCTTTGCCTGGTGGAGGCACATGGGAGACCCTTGGATACCCCGCACTGACTTTCTGCTCCCAGACACGTGTGCTTCTCCCATGTCCCGTGGCTGCCACACTCGTGTTCCTGTGCTCCTCCTAAGGCTGAATTTCCCTTGTCTTGAAAAAACCAAACCTGCATGCACCCCATGCATTCTGCACAGGCTGTTTCTCTGCCTCTTGCGTGTTTGCAGTCCATGGTGTCCTGGGGACAAGGGTCACATGCTCCAGGGTGTGAGGAAAGGCAGGGCCAGAGCCTGCTTGCTCTGAGATCTGCAGCTCTTGCTGCTCCCATCCCACTCTGGCATTTGCTGAGGGATCCATGAAGCACTGGCCTGTTGGGGTCGGGGTTGTGGCCCTGGCTGTGGCAGTGGAAGGATGTTTCAGTCAGGGGTTGCTCTACCTCTGGGTTTTTCCTAGAGTGAAAATTGTTTCACTGAGGCCAAAGGTGGTTTTATCTCCTGGTTCCTTGGAGCTTTGTGGTGCAGCCAGACCTCAGATTGCTCATACTTTCAGGTGTCCAGTTTTTAAATGAGGATTTAAGATAAATTTGGCAAAGCTCTGTCCAGGTGACCTTGGCACACTGAGGTTGTATAGGTTCCCATAGGGAAAAGGATAATACAGAACATCTCTGATGGCCTCTGAGGGGGTCCCTGTGGCAAGTGAGAGCCACTTGGGCCCCTGTCACTGACACAACTCAAGCAGTGGCACTTCTCAGCCTTGGCAAACTGGAGCAGGATGTGCCTGGGACTGGCCCCGAACTGGCAGTGCCGTGGGAGGGGGTGAGGGAGTGGGAATCTGCTGCCCACACGTGGGGAGTGTGGGATTGGGGCCCCACCAGGGTTTGGGAGCTGGGCAGAGCCGTGGGTTGGAGCAGTGGGGTGGGTGGGAAATGCACGCTGTCCCACGTCTGGGTTCTGTTGTGTTTCAGTTTTTCCGTGTGTGAGTGCGTGGGTGGTTCCCAGCCTGTCTGTGCTCGCCGGGGCAGTGCATGTGTAGCACGGGATGGTGTGTTGCCTCTCTGAGTCTGGGAGAAGTCCTATGATAGCACATTGGGGTGAAAATAAAGGAAGCTTTTTCCTTAATGTATAAATGAATATTTGTATGATTAAATTAACACAGAAAAAATGCTCTGTAGCTGTTGAGAGTTTTATTGAAGCTACAAAACTTCTGAGTCTGTCACCTTGTAGTTAAATGTACCCAGTTTGCTCCATCCCCAGACACTGAGCGTCCTTAAACCCATCTCCAACCCTGATTTACCCCAAATCACTGTGAAACCAAACCAGATTCGGTGCATACTGAGGTTATCAGACCATCTGTCCAGCCCTCAGGTGGGGGTGAGGGTGAGAAGAGGCTGTGGGGGTGGTTGTGAGGTGGGTAGAGTTGGGAGGGGGCTCCTACAGCTTCTGATCAGGGGGAGGATCCCCCTGGGGCTGCAGCAGGTGCCAGCATGGCCCCTTCACCAACCTGGCCATGGATTCCCTCGTGACAAGGTCAGGTCACTTCTCCACGACAATTCCTGAGGAGGAGTGGGATGGTTTCAGTGATCTCCACACGAAGTGATGCTGCAGATGTGGCCCCAGATGCTCCTTGCGTGGCTGATCTGCATCCCAGCCCTTCCCTCAGCCCTTCCCTCGGCCCCTCCCTCGGAGCCTGCTGTGTGATGCTTCACACTTCAAACGGCCCAGACTAGAGGGATCAGACCTGCTGGCTCCTGAATCGCTCGGGAAGGCAGGAGAGGGAGGGAGGAAGGAAGTTTGGATCTGTTTTTTCTGTTCTCACAATCCCTAAGGGAACACCTGGTGCTCCTGTATGTCAGCATGGGGGCATGTGAAGGTCTCGCTCTGCTGGGCATCCCACATGGTCATTTCAGGTGGATCCAAGTTCCCAGGTAAAGCTTTGCTGCTCAGGGCACTCAGCCCAGGAATTGCCTGGTTGAATTGTGCCGTGGAGCAGCTCAGCTGAGGCCAGTCCTTTGCTTACCTGGGAGTTTGTTACTAATCCCTGCGAGAAACCTCAATCTGTGTGTTCTGGGTTTGCTTTTACCATTTGAATAAATGCCTGGAGCTTTCATGTGGCATTAAGCTTGACTGAAAGCCTGACTGGGAAAGACATCCTGCTACCTGTGCCTGTGGGTGTTTGTTTTGTGCCCTGAGCAGAACGCGCCCCTCGAGCTCTGGGTGCTCGTGGGCGTCCCCAGGTCGCTGTGTTTGGGCAGGGGAGGATTGCCCGCCCCTGCTGCTGCCCAGCTTTGCATTTGCTCCGTGTTTGCTTGAAAGAATCTGTTTGTCTTTAGGGTTGCAACCTGTCAGAGGTTGCCAGTGCAGGAAAATCCCATCACACCTTCAATGGTATCTCCTGAGCGGGCAAACACCCGGCGGGATCACCGTGGTCACCCCACAGCACCATCCTGGGCAGGAGGCCAAGTCACACGGCTGCCCAGGCACCTGGAGCTGCTCGGGTGCTTCTGCTGCTGCTTTGGTTTTTTTAGGGGAACCAGATTGTTGTCCATTAGAAGTTCCAATTCTGGTTTTTTGTAGGTTGTTTTGGTCCCTGAAGAGATGTGGTGGTCGGCAGGAGGCTGTTCCCTGCTCTGTGTGATGGATTACAGGGATGAGGCTGTGCCCCTCTGGCTGGAGGGAAGGGCAGGATCTGTTCCAACACCTTCACAGCACCATTGCATGTCCTCACATCTGCAGGTGGGGGCCTGAAGGTTCCAGTGGGCACCACCAATCTGGGATCAGCACCTGGAACAGCAGCAGAGAGGAAAAGGGCAGGGTTTTGTGATTTTTATTTTTCTCTCTTCTACCTGTGGCAGCAGCCCATGGTGTGCAGTGTGATGCCGAGGGAGGATCTGTGCTCGCTCCTTCCCTCTGCTCCTGCTTCTCTGCAGATCCCTGGGGATGCACAGGGGAATGTTAACAGGCCAAGGGGGAAATGAGGCCAAGCCAGTGGGGAGATGCTGCCAGGGGTCCGTGGGGAGGGAGCAGGGTCAGGGGAAACTCGAGCTTTCTGTGGAAGCTCTCTGTAAGCCGCCCTTCGGCTGCTGCACCTGTGTTGGAAAATACCCAGTTACACAGGAATTATTTAAGGAAATCTAATCTCAAACGTTTCCTACCCCATTGATAAAACAGCCGAGTAGTAAAAGCTCTCAGGGAGCCCGGGAGGAGGCAGATGGCACGCGCGGGCACGGACCAGCCCTGTTTGCCCCATGGAACCCGCGGGCTCGGCTCTGCACAGCAGCTGGGGCTGGGCTGGCTCCAGACCTGCCTCGCTCCTGTTCCCGTATTTTTGGTTAATCCTCCCTGCAGGAGTGATGCCTTCACAGTAACATAAAGTGGGAGGAAAAAAATTTGTTTTTCACATCTTTACGTGTGGAGTGAGCGGTGCAGCGTCTGAGAGGTGGCTCGGCTGTGCGGGGAGCAGGGACAGCGCGGGACCCGCGGCCCCGTGTCCTGCCGGGGCTGCTGTTGGGAACAGGGCGATGCTGGCCAGGCTGGAGGGGCTGCCCTGGGCCCTGGGTGCTCGGACTGCCAGTGAAGGGTGTTCGAACAGGGTGTGCTGGGGACGGGCCCGGCCTGGGGCAGGTGCCAGCAGAGGGAGCTGAGGTTGTTCCTTGCCCGCAAAACCCTTCGGAGCTGCGGGATGTGGCTTTTCCAGGCTCCCGGACCTGCTGGTGACAGTGGCCAGGCAGGTCCCTGTGTCCCCGTGCACTCCTGGAGCAGCTGCCACCCTGGCTGGGCTGGGCAGTGGGGTGGCACTCATCACCTGGCCTGTCACCACCACTGTGATGCTGGGGCAGCGCTGCCGAGCTGAGCAGGAGCTGCTGGGGTGGGACACCATGGACAGGACCCCCTTGGCTGGGGATGAGGAAGGGTCTGCACAGCAGGAGGTCCATGTTGTGTCCCAGTTTGGAGGGGGATGTCTGCTGTGGAGAAAAGGGGATCTGGGTGCTCTGCTCCCACTGCCAGCCCCAGGGTGATGCACAGCTCTGCAGGAGGAAGGGAGAGACCCTCAAACCTCGGGGCTGGGGTAAGCCAGGCCCTTTTCTAGGAAAGTATCCCTCAGGATGGGGGTTTCAGCCTCCCCTGGGGCCAAGTCCCTTGTGCTGCTGGTGTGGAACAGCCGGGCTCAGCAGGGTCTGTGCAGCACTGGCTTTCCAGGGGGAAACACAGCAAGAACTCAAATTCCTTGTTATCTAATCTGCTGCCTTTTCCCTCCTCGTTGTTTACCATGGCTGGATTTCCTCAATTAATTGACAGCTGCAGGCTGGGCTGTGACGTCAACCTGCAGCAGTGAAGCCCCAGACCCAGGGTGGCACTGGAGCCCCTCGTGCCCCTGTGAGCCCAGCAGGGCAGTCAGAGGTGCCTGAGGACTGGCACTGCTGTGGTGGGCAGCAGAGAGGATCCCTGTCCCCAGCAAGGCCACAGCAATGTCCCAGCCATGCTCAAGGGACACTTGAACCTGTCCTGTCCTGCCTTGGCCCTGGTGTCCCTGTGCTGCACTAATTGGGGCTGTTGGTGGCCAGAGCAGAGCTTGGCTGGATTCTGCAGGGAGCTGGGCAGTCGTGGCCACTGGGGCCGCTGCCTTTCCAGCCACCTGGGCAAGTGCCCATTGCTTCACCTGCCCCAGGAGAAGGGGCCTGGGCAGCCCTGGGCTCGTCCTTGCTCCCCATCACAGGACAGAGCTCTCTGTGGTGGGTGGTGAAGGTGTAATGTCATCTCCTTCCTGACCCCCTTGCGGGTGTCCCTGCCTGCTACTCCAATCCTCCCAGGCTTGGCAGGACATGGCAGCAACCCCAAAGCATCTGTGCCTGATGCTGTGGTCTGCAGTGGGATGGGGAGGGGAGGACAAGCTCCTAAACTACGGCTTTGGAGCATCCTGGTTTGTTCATCTTGTTAAGGAGGTGGTGAGTGGGGGCTGACAGTGTGCAGGTGCCTCCCCGAGCAGGGGACCCTCCTCGGGAGGAGCTCAGCTGCTCTGCCTTGCCTGCGGGGACCAGGCTGGGAGGAAGCAGGTGACAGTGCCTGAGAAGCAGGTTTGTCAGAATTTTAAAGGGATCTAAATCAATAGCGATAAGGAAACAATTATTTAAAGAGCAAACAAATGGAAACTGCTAAATGTACCTTTCTTTTTCCTTTTTTTTTTTTTTTTTTTTGCTGGTGAAGGGTGCAGGGCTTGCAGGGCTGGTGCTGCTGAGTGCCGGGAGGGGTCCCTGCTGGGGCTGGGGCAGTAAGGGGCAGCACTGCTTGCTCAGCCTAGCCCCAGCCAGCCTGGAAATGAGCCTCACAGGACAAAGTGTTGTTTCATCCCACCAGGAAAAAGGTTTTATGGGTCATCTGGAAATGCTAATCCTCAGGTGAGCCCGTTCGTGACGTTCATGAGCCCGCTGACAGTGTCACAGCACACGCTGGGACAGTGTCAGCAGGGACAGGGGCAGTCCCAGAGTGGCTGCAGGGACGTGTCCATGTGCTGCCTTCTCCCCCTGGCTGCAGTTTCAAGGGGAAGGAGCCAGGACTGGCTGCTGAGGCCAGGCAGTCCCTGCAGAGCAAGGATGTGTTTGCTGCACCTCCTACATGGAGCCTGAGATCCTGCTTGGGTTTGTGGCAGGGCCAGGCTGCACCTGGAGCCCATCCCTGCTCCATGGGGAGCCATCCCCCCGCCCTGCTCAGTGCTGGGGTGCTGGTAGAGGATTCCTGTTCCCCCAGCCAGGCCTGTGGCTGTCACCACCGGGGCTTTGTCTCAAAGGGCAGCTTATTCCCATCCTTCCCCCCCCATGGTGTTTTCATCGGCTTTTGGTTGAGGATTAGGCACGTGTTGACAGAACAAACATTTTGCTGCCCTCAAAATCCACTGCTGAGGAGAGAAGCGATGTCCTTGCTCTGCCAGTGCCTGAGCCAGCCCCAGGATGAGGAAAGCCAGGATGGGGAGAGCTGGGATGGGAAGAGCTGGGCTTGTGGCCGGGACAGCCCTTCAAGGGGAACGTGGAACCATTTCGGGTCACGTCCCACACCAGGGCCAGAGCTCTGGCTCTCTGCTCCCTCACAGAGCATTAGTGACTTTGTGCTTTAATATCCTGCCCTGAGAAACCAGGGATGCCACAAGGAATGCTGCCTGTCTCCGGCAGGGCTTTGGCAGGTGCTGGGGCCCAGGTCCGTGGGGAGCTCTGTGTCCCCCCTGCCCAGCTCCCGGTATGTGTCACAGCTCCCTCCTCCCCAGACCAGGCTCCAGGAATGGTGGCTCCTCACGGTGTCTGGGCAGCTGAGGAGACCAGGGGTGCCCATGAGCTGCCCCCAGGGTCATGTGTTTGTCAGGGAAAAGTAAATCCCTCCAAGCTCTGAGGCCAGCCCAGGGCCTGCATGGTGGGGGAAGGCAGAACATGTGGGACCTCTCCCACACCAATTTTTCCCTATGTGAGCCCCCAGGTCCTGGCTCCTTGCTGAGCCCCAGGACGAGGTGCCTGAGCTGGGCGATGCTCATGGAGTGACACGTTTCCTTCGGAGCCGGGTGAGTCACGGCTGAGTCATGGCTGGCTCTGCTGAGCAGCTCCCTGTCCCCTGCAGCCCCAGGGGACCCACAGCTCCATCGAATGCTGCAGGATGTGAAGCTGCCTCATCCCTTGTGGGGTCCCTGCCCTCTGTACAGGGGGGCACAGGGGAGCCCTCCCCTCTCTGCTCCCCTGGGGCTGCAAATCTGGCTCAGCAGGTCAGGAGCAATAGGAGGGGAGTGCCTCTGGTCACCCTGCAGCCCTTCGCCTTCCAGCCCCACCAGCTCTTACTTTGAGCTGAGACCGGGCTGAGTGTGGTTTTTGGCCACACTCAGGGTCTTTCCTCTGGGGCAGAACCTTCTGCAGGCTCTCCTGGGCTGGTCAGCACAGAAACCAAGGGTAAACCACTGCCAAGAGCCTCCCTTGCTCCTGGGGCACCATGTGCTGCCCCATCGTTGTGTCCTCAGGAGTGCAGGAGCTGCCTGTGCCTCCCGCTCCCCCCCGGGCTGCTCCCCTGCCCAGCGACTCCCACGCTCCCTGGGCTGACACTCCGTGGGGCCGTTATGCCCGAGGATCGTTTTGCATGTGGGGAGAACCAGCGGCAGCAGAAGAATGAATTTGCATTTCTCAATGGCACCCAGTGTGGGAACCGAAGCCGCGGAGGGTTTCGCTGCCGCTCGGCCCCGCGCGGGGCTGTGTGAAAAGACAACATCCCGTCTGCTGGCACCGGGCCCGGCCCGTCTCACCTGGCTGCCCGTGTGTGCCTGGGAACGGCCCCGGGCCCACAGCACAGCCAGGCCGTGCTGGCCCCGCTGCCCCATTCCCGGTGTGCCAGCGGGATGAGGGTGATGGTGAGGAAACAGGAGTACGGTGCCTGTGGGACTTATACTGGGGGGTTCTCTCATGCTGGGTGTGATCTGGGGTTCGTGTGCTGGTGCAGCAGCTGCACGAAGAGCCCAGCGCAGGATCCTTCCCCGTGCAGGGGGTTTCCCTCCTCTGCACCCCAAATCTCTGGTGACGGTGACAGTGTGGGGGAAGCCGTGACCTTTCCTCACCCTGCAGGGAGCAGGACGTGCCCAGCCTGCCCTGAGCCCTCTCTTCCTGGCACCGCCATGCGACCCACAGCCATTTCCAGGCTTTTAATCCCAAGAGACAAAAGCAGGAGTTTAACGCAACTGGAGGAAGAAAAGAGCAGGGCTTTGGGCAGGGAACAGCAAACACAGTGGTGGATCTGCTGCTCCAGCGACCTCCCCTGCGTCACCCGGGTTTGCACTGGCAGCGCTTGGCCCAGCTGGGAACCCAACCCGGGGGGTGCTGGGGGAAGTGGGGTAGCCAGGGTGGAGAGCTGGTGGTCCAGGGGCCGGGCTGAGGGCTGTGCTGCCATCATCCTGGCATCTTCACCCATCTCCAGCTTGTCCTTCCTCAGTTGCCGTCCCAGGTACAGCCAGGCTGCAGAGGGGACTGTGTCACCCCAGGGCCAAGCACTGTCCACCTCCTGTCACCGTAGGGTGTGAAGGAGCCTTTGCATGGGGCCAGGTGAGCACCTCTGTGTCCATGCTATCAGTGTGGAGCAGACATCCACCCTTGCACCCCTGCACAGAGTTGGCTTCTACAACACCCTGTCTTTGCACCCTCAAGGGCTGCCCTGGAGTGCAGGTGACACCACAGTCCCACCTGCAGCAGCCCAGGAGCACCAGGAGCCTCAGGCAGTGGGGATAGGATGTCAGGGCAGTGGCCAGGACCCGAGCAGGGCTGTAGTGCAGCAGTGGGGACCCAGTTGCAGAGCAGGGCTGGGAGCCCTGTCCCCTCTGTCAGGGTGGGGGCCGCAGCAATAACGTGGCTGTTTGCCCCGAGCACACACAGGGCCCTGTAAATGGGGTTTATGGCAGCAGCTGGGAGATGGAGGAGCTGGGGGGGTAATAAAGAGGAGTGGCCCTGCTCGCCCCGGGGCTGCCCGGGAAGTGGGAATGTCTGACGGGGTGAGGAAGAGTCTGAGGGCATGCAGGTGGTCTTGGCTCTGGAGTGATCCCAGCAGTTTGGGAGCTCTAGACACGCTCCTTGGTAGATCTGCACGGGGTCATTGCACCATAAAAAGTCCCTCAGTGCACACCTGTGGGTTTCTGCACTCCCACTCCCTGCCCTTGGGTAACTTTGGGCTCTGTTGCGGAGCACTTGTCACCTCCCAACTCCCTTCCAAGGGGTGGAAAGATTTATTAAAGGTACTTCAACCATTTCAACCACTTCCAGTCTCTTTGGGCTGCAGAAAAGCCTGAGTGTGCCCATCCTGCAGCCTGAGAGTGGGGATTCACCCTGATTCAGCATCGCCCTGAGGCACAGACATGGGGTGCAGGATGAGGCCTCAGAGGGACCCCAGCTCTGCACGGGGACCACCACTGTCCCTAAAGGCTGTGTGGGAACTGGAGCACTGGGAGGTATCCTGGAGCAGAGGAAGTCCCACCACTGCAGGGGACCAGGAAGCACAATTGCATGTGGGGACAAGTCAGGCTCCGTGGTCTCTGTGGTTTGTGCAGTGACATCAAGGGCCTTCAATAGTTTTATTATATGTGACATGGCTGCTTATCTATTATTCTTGTGATGGAGCCAGAGATTAGTTGTGAGCAGGTGGGCAGAGATTCTTCCAGGCTGATTCATGAGTAGTTTCTCCGTGTCTCCTCTCTGGCCACGTTCCCAAGCGTTCAGAAGTTTCATGGTAAAAGCCACCGGAATCGGAGCCGATGGGTTGACAGGGAAGGCAAGGAAAAGGCACTGAAAACTGTGCACACGGGGCAGAAAAGCCAGACATCGTTTCTCTCTTTTGCTGTTCCTCAGGTGTTGCAATCTCTCCTTTTCCTGGTTTGCATGTGCAAGCAGAGCTGTGCCGAGCTGCGATTGCGAAAGGCGGCGGGGAGAGCCCGGCACGGCCGGAGCCGGTGACACCCCGGGCGGCAGCACCCAACCTGCTGGGAGGGAAGGAGAGGTGTCATTTTGGGGCCTTTTGCCTGGTTTTGCAGTGCTGTACTGCCTAGCTCTCCCTGAGCCCAGAAAAGCAAATGTTTTTCCCTTTAATCTCTTATTCTTATCAAGATCCCGGTGCTGCTGATAAGAGGAGCAGGGAAAGCTCTTTCAGACTGAGGTGTGAGTCGGGAACAGGCTCCCAGACAGCCCAGGATGACGTGGGTCTGGGATGCTCCGGAGCAGGGACCAGGGACTGCTGGTGCATCCCCTCTGCCTGGTGACGTCTTGCCCAGTGTCCCCAGTTGTGCTCTCCTCTGCCTTGCTCCTGCCTCCCTCAGGTGCTCTGGTTCGGTGTTTGCTCTGGTGAGAAGTCGTAAAGAAACCCAATAAACGAGGATGACCTGGAGGTGGTGTCATAGCAAATCCAGCTCTCAGAGCCCGTGCAAACCATAACCTGCTCCCCAAATGTGCCCCTCAGGCAGCCTGGCCGTGGGGCAGCAGCACAGAGCGGCCGCAGGAAGGGTGGGATGGGCGCTGTGGCTTCCCAGCATGGCTCGTGTGAGCCTGGTGTAGAGCTCACCCGTGATCTCACTCTGCATCCTCAGTCTCCCTGGCTGAGACACCTGTGCTCCAGGGGCGGTATCCATGCTTGGAGGGCTGCAGCCCTGGGGCTTTGCTGGGATGCTCCTGCCCCAGGTGCCCTCAGGAGATGGTGGGGTGGGACACAGGAGCAGGTTTGGGTGCCCGTGGGGCTTTGCCCAAAGCAGAGGATGCTCTGAATGGGGGGGGGGGGCTCTGCTATGGCTGCCAAGAGTCAGGAGCACTGAGGGGGGACACTGGAGGGCCTGGAATGCCCTCGTGGCTGTGCCACGTCCCCATCCCACGTGCCCAACCCCTGGCAAAGCCTGACCAGGGACTGGTGGCTTCCCAGCGCAGCCGCTCACCCAGGGGTCCCCCCGTGTCCCCCACAGCCACCGCCACGTGTTCCAGGCCGTGTTTACCAAAACAGCTCTGCTGGGACATGGGAGCCCTGATCCGGGGGGAGCTTTCCCCACGATAAGATAACATTGAGGAGTTTCAAAGGGAGGCAGAAACTCCTGGTGCTGCCGATAGCAGCAAAGGCCTTTCCCAGCACCCGGGCTGGGGTCGCCTCCCCCCGGGTTTTGTTTTCCTCCCAGCAAACATTTCCCATGGATGGCTTATCGGCCCTGCTCAGGGCAGGGGGGTTCACCAGCTCTGCCACTCCATGGGCTGGGGACAGGCCCCTGGGACGTGGTGACGTGGGGCCGACCTGAGCTGCACCGTGGGTGTCTGTGGTGGGGTTTGGTCTGACGTGGGTATTTAGGGCATGGGGGAGTTGGATTTTAGCAGTGCTTGCTACGTGTGTGGGAGAACCGCCTGAACTGCCCTACCTGCTTCATGTGCTAAAAAAAAGACCATAAATACCAACTCAGTGTCTGTCTCGCTCAGAACAGCTTTTTCCTGCTTATGCCGGTGGAGACAACCTGGGCCCGGAGTGCTGCATGTTCCAGCCGTGCCCCCGTGCCCAGTCCCACCTGCAGCAGCAGGCACAGACCCCAGGCACTGGCCAGTGCTGTGTCCCCAGCGTGGGGAGGGTTTGGGTGGTGTCAGGGGCTCCCCTCACCCCCAGTGGCTCTGAGCCCTCTTGATCACAGGCTCTGTGACAAACCCCTGGTGGCTGCAGACCTTGGGTAGGGGATGGTCCCAGGGTTCAGGTCAGGGATGCTCCCACCTGCTCCGGGAGCTGTACCGTGGCACAGGGCCTGGCCAGGGGCTCCCAGGCACCCAGCAGGTCTCTGTGCTGCAGGTCTGACTCCAGGAAGAGCCGTTGGTCTCGTCCAGGTGAGGCTGGAAGGGGTTAACGGTGGCCGGGTTTGCCCCGCTCCCCTCCCAGGGCCCATTCGGGTCTGAGCCCGGCGCCTGCCAAGGGTTAACCCGGCCCGGGCTGTTCAAACACCTCGGCTGAGGTAAGCGCCGCTTGTTTGTTCAGGTAAATAAGGAAGGAATTGGATATAATGGGCAAAGGAGGCTCTGGCTGAGCCGTGACACTCGCTGCCGGGTCCCCCTCGCAGGCTCCGTCCCTCTGCCGCCCTCGGAGCCGCCCGGGGTGCCCGGGGCCGGTCCCGGTCCCTGTCCCTGTGCCCCTCCCGTCGGTGTCCGCCCAGAGCCGATGTGGCTCAGCCCGGCCGTGCTGCCGCCGCGGGGCCGGCGCTGAGCCGGGCAGGAGCTGCCGGACAGTGCCGGGCCCCCCCCTCGGGGCCATGCCCCCCACAGCCACCGCTCCGAGCACCACGGGGATGGCTCTTCCCACCCTGCACCGGGACCCATGTGGATTGTGAGCTGCCCGCGCACCCTCCAGGTAAGACATGACCCCCCGGCTCCCAGTGCTCCATCAGCACCCACCCGACTCACCTTCCCTCCCTTCAGGGGCTCCCACAGCCCTTTCAGCACCAGTGTGGGGAGGACAGGGGGCCGTGGCATGTCAACATCCCATCCCACAGCTCCTTGCACCTCCAGGTGCCATTAAGGCTAAACAGGGACAGGTTGTCCCTTGGCATGGGGTTCTGGCACTTCTTGGGATGGTGTCACCCAAAATTAAATGGGATTTGCTAATTTTGTGTCTTTGCAACCCCCTCTTGCTCCAGCAAGGAGGATGGGAGCCAGGACTCCCAAGGCTGGCTCCTCCCAAGCCCACCTGGTACCAGCAGGGACCCTGAGGGTCCCACCAGCCCCTGTGCTGGCAGGGAGGTGTCCTTGGGGCAGTGTGTGACTGACCAGCAGCCAGGGCTCCTTAGGGAGTGGCTGAGGGCCCAGGTGGCCATCAAGGACCTGCCAGCTCCAGGGTGTCTCTCTGCAGCTGAACCCCTTTTCCAGACTTGCACTGTCCCAGCTGCTCTCTTGATGGGTGTTTTTTTTGTCAGCCCTGAAGTCCCTTTGGCTGTGGGTCTGGTTTTCGTGGTTCTGCTCGGTTGGTGAAACACAAACGCGGCGCGGCTGCCAAGAACCCACAATACGGGCATTCTCCGGGCTGGGAGCACGGGGGGGAAGGGGCTGCTATAAATAGGGGCTCCCTGGCCCCACATGGGGAACACCAAGCTCTGCTGCTCACCTGGGGGACACCAAGCACCAGGCTTTGGTCAGGTCACTGGCAGGTTGTGCCTGTCCCCACCACTGCTGTTTGCCTCCCTGTGCCGGTGGAGAGGGCAGCCTGACCCGGGGTGTGGGGACCCGTGGGGACACCTGGTCCCCATGCCAGCAGCCATGCAGGTAATGGCAGGAGGAGCTGGGGGACCTTGGTGGTGTTGGAGGAGGCTGGTGGGGAGCTAAGGGTCCAGGACCCCTGGGATGGGCTGCATCCTTCCTGGCTGTACATTGAGGTGAGCCCAGGGCTTGCCTTGGTCCCAACCCTGTAACCACACAGCTACCAGAGCTCAGACCCCAGGCTGTCACCTTCCCAGTCCCCCAGTGCCCTTCCCAGTCCCTGCCCTGGCTGTGGGGAGGTTTTGACCAATCCTCCTCCCTCCACCCAGAGATAAGAGGGGTGCGTGGCACAGGGTTTGGCAGCCAGGAGGGACGTGGCACAGCTGGCACTGTGGGGCTCACAGGGTGGACAGGACCCCAAATTATCAGCAGCCTCTGAGCACTCCTCTGGGTCCCTGCTGCAGCTCTAGCTTGTGCAGGGACCCCAGGTCCCTTTGCCTGCTTAATCCAGGCTGCTCTGGGCAGTCTGGGACAGCTCTGGGTGCCACATGTCCCTGGTTCCTCCTGGCACAGCACAGCATGTCCCTGTCCCCAGCCTCAGCCTGGACTGGAGGTGACCCTGGCCCCTGGCCCTGACCCCCACCCCTGCTGCCTGGGAAGGGCTTTGGGAAGTGCCTGGGGGTTTGGGAGACATCCCGGGTGCCACAGGCAGCACCTCCTCATACCCTGGGCCAACCCTGGGCCCACGGGGCTTCCCGAGCGCTCCGGCACAACCTGTTCCACTGCGGATTTGGTTTAATTAACGGACCCATTGTTCGAGGGTGGGGGGTGGGTGAATTTTTGATATTTATTTTTTTCTCGCTCCCAAGGGCTGATCCCAGCGCTGCACCACTGCTGGGGCCCTGAGCCATGGGGGTTACATTTGCCAGGAGAGTTCAGGGTGACATGAGGGGTCCTTGGCCCCATCCCCATCCCCCTTGGCTGTGAGGTCCGTGTGGGGTTGGGTCCCTGCAGAGCTGCAGAGCTGAGCTGTGACCCAGCACTGCCCACAGCCCTGGGCTCACACTGGCCCTGTGCCCTGGAGAGCACAGAAGCCTCATCCCAGCCCTGCTGCCCCATCCCAGTCCTGCTGCCCCATCCCAGCCCTGCTGCCCCATCCCATCCTGTGGAGCTGGGCCCACACTCAGCCCATCAGCAGCCAGGGAGCCTCTGCCAGGGCTGATGTAACACCCAGCGCAGCCTCGTCCAGCTCGGGCAGGGAGTGGGAAGGTTTTGGGAGTCCCATGAGGGTTAGTGCACTTGGGGCTGCCCCTCCAGCTCTTCTTTTTCAGGGGAAATGCAAAAAGGGAGAGAAGAGAGAGGGAAACAGCCACCCAAAGCAGCTCCTCGGCACAAACAGGTCCCACCCATCCCGGCTGCCTGAGCAGGAGAAAGTCAAACAGTGGCCCCCGCCCTGAGAGTACAGTGCCCTTGGTGGGGCACGGCACGGGCTTTTGGGGACACTTCCCAGGGTTTGGGTCCCTCTGGTCCCAGCTGGGAGGAGGGGAACAGGATGAGGATGGGGCTGGGGCTGTCTGTCCTGCCGTGTCCATGTACAGTTCCACAGCCCTGCTCTGCCACGTGTCCGGTTTACAGCTGTGGAGGGCGGAGGATGCACCATGACCTGAAAGCATTGGAGGCACTGGAGACCCCCATCCCCTCCCCAGACATCCCCATGGCCGGCACCGTGCAGCTGCACAAGCTGTTACCACTTCCCTTTTGTGCCAGGAGCAGCATGGGGCTGGATTTAGGGCTGATCTCCTACAGCTCTTCTTTCAATCCCAACCAAATCAATGAGAGCTTTGGAAGTCAGTGCCATCTCTCAGGGAGACTGTTTGGGTGGTGGGGGCAGCTCAGTGATCTGGGCACCCCTTCTCCCTCCTCCTCCTCTCTGCAGTGCCACGGAAACCACTCAGGGACACGGGCTCCAGCTCTTAACCCAGAACCCCTCCCCAGGTCCCCGTGGGCTCAGGCTGCCATGGGGCTGGTTAGGTGTCTGTGGTTCCTCTGTGTGGTTTTTTGAGCTCTCCAGGCTTTTCCATGGCCTGGCCATGCCCATCACCAGCTTCTCCCTGGCAGGGGCTTCCCCTTCCCAAAGCCTCAGGATGGCTCTTGGGGAGGTTTATCCATGGACGGAGCCATTCCCTGGTGTTGCCATGGAAATTCAGCAGGTTCATCCTCTTCTCCATGGTCTCCAGGACTCCCTGCGTACAGAGACAGATGGGAACAGGCTGATTTTGGGCAGTTTTTCTTGCAAGAGAGTGAGGGTAATTGCAATTATCCTTTCTTGCAAGCAAAGTTCTCATCCGGGGTCGGCACTGGTGACCAAGGGCCCGGTGCTGCGGTGCTGGACTCGGGCTCACCGGGGAGATCTGGGGTCTGGGGGCTGCTGTGCTGGAGCACCCTCAGGTGGCAGCAGCAGGAGAGGTTTTCCATGCACAGAAACGTGTCCTTGTGGCTCCCCTGTCACCCCAGGGCTGCCCTGTTCAGGTGTCAGGAGCCCCCTCATCCCCTGCTGCCTCCTGCCAGGGCCTCAGCTCCAGCTGGGACTGAGCTGCTGCCAGCCTGGTGTGCAACCCATGGGGAGACCCTGAACACCCGGGGGGGTCAGATCCTGCCAGTCTGCTGGGCTCCTTCTCCCTGCCAGCTGCTGCTGCTGGTCCCCCCAGCTGAGGACAGCCCCCCCAGCCATGGCTGACCCCGAGCCTGCACTCATCCCGAGGTTTGCAGGGCGCCGTGGGGCGAATTTGGAGGGTTTTCGTCTCTAACAGGCTTAGTTCCTCCCTTTGTGCCTGGCTGCTGGGCGGGAAGGCAGGAGCAGCGCTGGGCTGAGCTCTGCTCCTCTCCGGGCAGGTTTGGAGCCGGTGCTGAGCGGAGGGATGGGCAGTGCCAGCCCCGGGCTGACCACTCTGCCCCCCGGCCGCCTCGCCTGGCCGGACCCTGCGCCGCTGCCGCCGCCCCGGGACCCCGGACCCCGGAGCTGGGGCTGCCCAGAGAGCCCCAGCCCCCCCGGCACCCCCGAGCAGCCCCTGCCCGCTTTCTGCCTGCACTACTTCGACATGCTCTACCCCGAGGACGTGGCCTGGGCCACCAAGGGCGTGGGGGAACCGTCCCCCGGCGGCGCCCAGGGCAGGCAGGAGGAGGCGCGGAAGGAGCCGGAGCAATGTCCCATCATCGACAGCCAGGGCTTGGGGCTGGGGCCCGAGGGGGACCTGCAGGCCAGCCTGCCCCTGGAGGAGCACTCGCTGGAGCAGGTGCAGAGCATGGTGGTGGGAGAGGTGCTCAAGGACATCGAGACGGCCTGCAAGCTCCTCAACATCGCCGCAGGTGGGTGCCCTGGGCAAGGAGGGACGTGCTGGGGTGGGGGCCAAAGCTGCACTTTGGGGTTGCGGCCCATGGGGAGGCTGGAGGAGCACGGCTGCCCCCAGGGAAGGAGGGTACGGCTCCTGGGGCTGCCGTGGGGGGAACTGGCTGGCTGTGCTCACCCCTCACCTCCAGACCCCACGGACTGGAGCCCCGGGAACGTGCAGAAGTGGATCCTGTGGACGGAGCACCAGTACCGGCTGCCGCAGATCGGGAAGTCCTTCCAGGAGCTGTCAGGGAAGGACCTGTGTGCCATGTCTGAGGAGCAGTTCTGCCAGCGCTCGCCTGCCTGTGGTGACATCCTGCATGCCCACCTCGACATCTGGAAGTCTGGTGGGTGCCAGGGACTGGGAGGGAGCTGGGGAGGGTGGGCAATGCAGGGTGTGCAGCAGGAGATGCCCTCCTGACCCCCCACTCCTCCCTTCCAGCCGCCTGGATGAAGGAGAAGGCTACCCCTGGAGATGTGAGATACTGTGGTGAGTTCTGTGTGGGCTCAGCTCCACTGGCCCTACTCCTGCCTCAGGCAGGTCTGGGGTGCTTTGAGGGGGTCCCTCCCTGCTTAATTGCAATTATCTGGCTCACTGGAGTGGCTGTTGCTGTGAGATCTGTGTGGTTACACAGATCTGCCCCAGACCAACCCCAGGGCTCTCTGCAAAGTGCAACAAAGGGGGAATGGCCACGAGACCCTTGCTGGCCCCAGTCCACATCCCCTGCACCCCTGCAGGCTGTACAAGGGCAGGACTGAGCTGTTCTTCCTGCTCCAAGATGAAGAAGAGAAAACGAAGCTTCCAGACCCAGTGCCTGGTCTGAGTCTGGCACTGAGCTGGGGTTTCCCAGATGACACTCGTGCAGGTCCCTGGGATGGTGCACAGCAGCGAAGTCTCCCCCTCCCTCCTCTCACCCATCCCTTCCTGTGGCAGGGGGTGACTCCAGCTGGGCTGACAGCGAGGTGGACTCGTCCTGTGCTGGGCAACCCATCCACCTCTGGCAGTTCCTCAAGGAGCTGCTGCTGAAACCCCACAACTACGGGCGCTTCATCCGCTGGCTCAACAAGGACAAAGGTGTGGGGAGGATGCTCGGAGGCCCCGGGGTGGGCACTGGGAGGGTGGGGAGCAGGTGGGGCTGCAACCAACCCCCGTGCCCCGCTCCCCTCCCAGGCATCTTCAAGATCGAGGACTCGGCGCAGGTGGCCCGGCTGTGGGGCATCCGCAAGAACCGCCCGGCCATGAACTACGACAAGCTGAGCCGCTCCATCCGGCAGTACTACAAGAAAGGGATCATCCGCAAACCCGACATCTCCCAGCGCCTCGTCTACCAGTTCGTGCACCCGGTGTGAGCGGGACAGGCTGAGCCCCGGGAGGGACAGGGCACCTCCCTGCCTCCCTCTGCCCCCAGCCACGGAAACCCTCTGCCAGCACTAAGGACCTTGGCTGGGGTGCGAGAGGCCCCCCGGCCCCAGAACCTGCTGGACACAGACCCAGAGACCCCCCACTCCCCAGCTGAGGGACCACCCCCATGCCCTGGTGCGGGGCAAGGGCTGTGCAGAGCCCTCGTCTCCCCTGGGCAGTCCCACGGGAAGGGTGGGTGCGGTGACTGGGCTTGTCCCCTTCCTCTCCTCCCCCAGGGTGCTGCCTGCGGGTGGCTTCACCCCAACCATTGTTCGGGGAGGACAAAGCCTGGGCATGAGCTGGGACAATGGAACCCGCAGGGACAGGGCACCCTCAGGGACAGGACCACCTGCCCCTGCCCGTGGTGGGGCCGCTGGCCAGACCCAATCCAGGCAGGAGCAGCCTGGCACTGCCTGCCATGGGAGCTGTGCCCCTGGAGACCACGGGCATCCCCTCGGGACAGGTGCACCCCCTTCACTTTCCGCTCCAGGACACACTTGGCTTCCCCCCTCTGCAGGGATTTGGGGCTGAAAACGGGAGTTTTTCAAGGACCAGCTGTAAATGCGAGCGTGGGACTATGCACAGTGGGGGTCCCCTGAGCTGGGTCCTCCACCTTTGGGCATGTGCCCACCAGAGCCCTCCTAAGATCCCAGGTCCTGTGCCCTGGCACAGGGCTTTTGCCTTGATTTGGATTTTGTCTGGACTGCCTGATTCTGTAGTTTGTGAAAAGGGAGATGGCAGTTTGCTGTTTCCCTTGGGACAGTAAATCCGGATTGTGACCCGCTGAGGCTGGACTGGGACAGAGAGCTGGGGATTGCTTCACCTGTGCCTTGCACCACAGTCAGAGTTACCTGGAGATGCTGATCTTTTATATTATAGGTTTTTTATTTGTTTATTTACTTTTTGGTTTTGGCTGGCGGCGAATTGTGGTTTAGGTTCAAATGCCGAGGGGTGGCCCGTGCTCCTGGGAATGCTTTGTGGGAGCTTAAGAGGAAAAACACCTGGTTCTTGGTATTTTGTTTTTACCTTAAAAGAGCTGCCTCTGTTCCACCTGCTCCATGCTGCTCACACACTCTGTGTGTGGGTCCTGCTCCCCATCCCAGCTGGAGGGATGGAGGGCAGCCAGAGGGAGGAGAGGAGCAGGGGAAGGAGGAAAACTGCCTTGGCCTCTGGAAAAGGGGATGAAAAAACAAATAATGGGGGGAGAAAAAAGCAAAATGTGTCTTGTGATTTGCTCTGTGTGACCGACACTCCTGCAGCCAGTGCAGGGGCACCAGGAGGGTGGGCTGGGGGTGCTGGTGCCCCAGATCTGGTGGTGCCCCAGATCTCCAGGCCCCTCTGGTGACCCCTCCAGTGTCCCTCTCCAGGTCCTCTGCCAGGGTGGGGGAGGGCAGGTGGTGGCATCAACTTGCTGTGCCAGGGCTTTCCCAGCCTCGGGGGAGTGCTGGGTCAGGGCTGGTGCTGGGAATGGCCCCAAAACCTAACGAGCCCCCCAGGGGCTTCCCAAGGCTTTGTCTGGGAGGGGCACAGGAGTCCCCAAAGGCAGTGGCTCTTCCCTCCTCCCAAAGCCCCCAAGGACCCCAGCAATGCATCCGAGCCCCCATCCCTCTGCAGCCCAGAGCCTTGGGGGGGAGTCACTACCTGGGGGTGCAGTGGCTGTGACTGTGCTCTCTGGGCTGCAGGGGGTCTGTAGCCCCCCAGCCTCCCCCACGGGGGGCACACGGCGGCAAAGGAGACCCCAGAGCCAAGGACGCAGACAGAGCTCGGTTATTTTCTCTTGCTGCTTTTTGTTGTTGTATCCACTGAAATACAATCACGATATATATATATATTATATATATACTTCTTAAATTACACAATCGATGTACAAAAACCGGGGTGCATTGCTGAGACAGGTGGTTGGTTGGGTCTTTTCTGACTTTGTGTTTTTTTTCTGGTACCTGGCAGGGGCCGGGTGGCTCCCGCCCACCATGCCCAGCACACGGTGCTTCCACGAGAACACTGGATCCCTGGGGCCAAAAAATTCACGAACCAAAGGAGGGGGCGGGACAGGAGCGGGAGGAGCGTGCAGGAAGCTGATGGAATCGATGCTGCTAAGGGTGATGGTATGGAAAAAAATGAGAGGTGATCTGTAGGGAAGAGCTCGGGGTGACAAATGCACCCGAGGCAGAGGGGTGGGGTGGCCGTGCTGGGGGCAGCACCCGTGGGCACTGCGGGGCTGCTGCCCACACTGTGGCTGCTGGCAGAGCCCAGGGGAGGGGGGCAGAGCCCCTCGGGGACAAGCAAAGGGCAAAGCCTGTGGCCATTCCCCTGCCTTGGCGTGCCTTGTTATCGGCCATCTTCACCAGACAGCTGCTCTGCCCGGGCTGGATCTGCTGCCTGTGCCAAGCTCTCCTCCTCCTCCTCCTTCTCTTCCTCCTCCTCCTTCTCTTCTTCTTCCTCCTCCACTGGCTGCAGCTGCTGCTGGTGTCCTGCAAAGCTGGATGATGCTCATCCCCCCTCCCTCATCTGCTCCTGCCTCTCTTCAGGAAGGGGATGGATGGAGACCATCCCCAGCCGTGTCCAAGCCAGTCCTCACTATCCCAGGCTGGGTGTGAAGGTGCTTCCAGCAGCACTGGGCTGTGGTGAGTCCTTCTCTGGACAGCGCTGGATTTTGGGGCCATCTCACCTGGATCTGGTGCACGTTGGATACCTGCCCTCCTGAAGGGTGGTGCTGCTCCCTGCAGCACAGGCCAGGCATCAGCTTGGGAAGAGGAGGAAGCTGAGGAGATGCCATCAAGCTCCACAGTGGGGCTGGTCCCACCTCACCTGGGCATCTCAAGGATGGCCGTGGGGCTGAAGGGGAGCAGTCATCCCCTTCCTCGGGGTGGGAGGATGAACTGGGGAGAACGTGGAAACACCAAAAAAAAAACTGGAGTCAGACTCCAATCCCTCTCAGTTTTCTGGGATGAATTTTGTTGGTTCCAGGAGCTTCGGCGCCGTGCATTTCAGAACAGTTCCAGCCAATCAGAAGGCGGCTCATGATTTCAGTATCTTTAAAAACCAACCAATCAGGAGCTCTCACTGGTTGGGCTTTAAGATCTTGAGGTATCGGCTTTTCGCTCGGAAAAAAAATCAACTAACGTAGACGAACGGACAACGTCATCTTTCGCTTCACGTTATCTTAGAAGAAAGCGACTATGCAAAATACTCTTCGGAGACAACTCTTAAAAAAATAAAAGCTTGGTCGGAAAATATGTCTGAATCTCTAAGTATGAGGAGTGGAGGACCAGACGGCAGAATGGCTGGTTGGCTGGTGGAGAGATGGAGACAACGGAGGGTGGATTTATCTGCTGATGGTGACGAGGAGCACACCACAAGACTTAGATTGCCTCCACGTAGTTGGCGGGGTAGAGCCCTAACTGCCCGTTGTCCAAGCGCCCTTTGCACCATCCCTGCTCGTCTTCCTCACCGAGTTTGGTTAGTTCATCACCTGGAGAGAAAGGTGGAAGGCAAGAGCTCGTTGCAGGTGCTGGAGATTCTCCTACCCCCTGTTTCTCCCCGGGATGGAGCTGCTGGGGGTTTCTAGGACTGATCCTGAGCACGTTGGTTTGTAGGGTAGAAAAGCAAAGGGTGACCCATGAGACCTCACGTGCCCTGTCCCACCATCACTCCAGTCCCACCTGCGCTCGGGCTTAGCTTCTGCTTTTTCCTTTCTGACAGATCAACTCTTTGAAGGGCTGGGCTAACTCAGGAATTATTTGAGGGATTTCACACCAAAATGTGGGGGACCCACAGCTCCAGCAGACGATGGAGCATACCTGCTTTGAAGCTGAGCTCGTCCTGCTCCTGCCCGTCGTAGTCGTACAGAGCCCGCACCCGCACGCCCTTCCCCGCCGCCTCCTCGTCGAAGGGGTTGGTGCCGCCGTTGGCCTCGCTGGTGTTGAAGGAGTTGCTGCCCTCGTCATCGGACCACTCGGCGCTGTAGGTCTGCCCGCGGTCGTGGCTGCTCACGCTGGGTGAGGGAGGAGGGGGAGGAGGTGGCTGTCACCGAGGACACCCCGCACCCCCCAACACTGGCAGTGCCCGCACGAGCAATGCTGTGCCTCTCCCACGGCACCTCCTCTCCGCGCTGCCCTCACCTCCCACGCTCGCCCGCCAGAGCCCCCGACTCGCTGGCACTGCTGGCGTTGGTCAGGGCCACCCCCTCGCCCTTCTTCTGCTTCTCCTTCCGCGTTATCGTGTGTGTCAGGTCTGGGTTCCACTCCTGCAACCACAGAGCAACTGGCCCCTGAGCACTCACCCGGCCCCCAGGGCCCCCAGCGCCCAGCCAGGGTGCCCAGCCGGGGTGCCCAGCCTCACCTCAAACTGGGGCCAGTTCATGGGCATCCCGGGGCCACTGGTGCTGCGGAACCACCGCAGATCCTCCTGCGCGTCCGAGAGGCGGATGGTCTGCTCCAGCTCCCGGTACACGTTGGCGTAGCTGCAGGGAGAGACAGGGTCAGTGGGCTGTGGGAGCTGGGGCTGTGTCACCTCCTCCGAGGCACTGGGAGGCACCAGACTCCCACACAGCCTCCAGCCACTCTGGTACCTTTTGGTGACCATTGTGTTGGCCAGAAACCCCCTCCCTACCTGCTGCTCTCAGCCAGGTTCAGGTGCCTCTTGATGTCCAGGAGCATTTCCTTGAGGAAGTTGAGTCTCTTCTCCTCAAACTGCTGGCACTGCTCGAAGACCTGCTCCATGCTCTCGATGTACTGCGGGGTGCACTTGTTCAGCTCGTCCAGCACCTTCTCGTACTTCTCTTGGGTCTGCAAAGGTGTAGGAGGGACCTCATTTGTACCTTGAGCACCCCAGAGGTCATTTCCAGATGCTGAGAGATCTGTTTGGGGGTCACCAGGCTGGGGAGCCCAGATTGACCCCAGAGCCTCTGTGAGTAGAATCAGCCCCAGCAAGAGGGATAAATCCCTGTCCTGCTCACACTCCCCTGAAGACTGCTTGCAAGTCCTCACCCTTCTACAGGAGCACAGGGATGGGAAAATGGGAATGGATGGTGGACAAAGGGGTGTGGTGGCCATTTCCACTGATATCCTCTGCTTGATGCCTTGTGAGCCCAGGGCAGTAGCTCACACCTTTTGTACGTCTTGCTTGCACTTTTCCACTTTGTCCTGGAGCTTCTTCTGCTGCTCTGGGGTGTTGGACTGATCCGCCTTGCTGTTGGCTTCCCGGGTCATCGCCAGCTTCTCCTCCTTGCATGCCAGGTGATAGGCTTTCTTGGCTGTCTCCAGCTGTGAGGAGGAGAGGGAAGGGACATCAGAGAAGTGGTCGCAGCCCCCCATCCACCCCTCTGCCTGCACGGAGGTGCCACCCGTGTCTCCCAGCCTGGACCAGGCACACAGAGACAGAGCTGGGAGAGGCAGGGATGCCCCGGGACACTCTGTACTTCTCTCACCTCCTTGAGCTTCTTGGCCCAGGGCTTCTGGGCTTTCCGGAAGCCATCCTCAGCCTCCTTGGCTTCCTTGAAGCCCCCCATGATCTGCTTGTGGTAGGCGTCCTTCTGCCAGTTCTTGACCTTCTCGAAGTCGTCGTTCAGCAGGCTGTTCTTCACCTCCTGGTGCAGCTCACTCACCTTGTCTGCCTCCGTCATGATGGCTGCCCACGCCTTCTCCAGGCTGCCATACTGGGGACCTGGGGGCCGAGGGGACACTGGGGGTCACTCCACAGCCCTCACCCCTCCACCCCTGCCAGGGGAAGCTGGGATGGTGCACGGGCACCCAGGTGTCTGGAGAGACCTTTTCCCTGGGGAAGCCATGGTACCTTTCTCGATGAGCTGCCTCCACCTCTTGGACCAGTCAGTGAGCTGCTGAGCGTAGGACTTCTCGATCTTGGCCCGCTCGTGCACACAGTTCATGAGGTCGTTGCAGAGCCGGTGTCCATCGTCGATCCGCTTCACCGTGCGCTTGTAGTTCCCCACCTGGGAAAGGGAGGGGACAGGCAGGTGTGGGAGCTGTGGCTGGTTTGCCTGGCTCAGCCCCAGCTGGCCTGGCCTGGGGACGAAGGAAGCACCTGGCAATTTTGGGGGTGCGGGGAGGGTGCTTTGGTTTGGGGCTGCTCAAACCCAGCTCCTTCCAGTCCCCTTTGTCGCTTTGTGCCTGTTGGGGAAAGCCGAGGTTGAGACCTCTGGCAGAGCAGGGATGCTCTCAGGCAGGGAGGGGAGGGCATCCCTGTCCCCCCCAGCCCCGGGGGAACCTGAGGTGCAGCCACAGTGGTGCCAGGGCTCCATGGGAGGAGAGGATGGCCAGGACTCACCTCCCAAAAGCTGTCGGTTGTTTCCTCTGCAGCTGCTGCCGACTCGTCGTAGGAACCCGACATGGCTCCTGGTGCTGTCTTGGGTGTCAGAGCGGGCACCGGGTGGCTCCTGGGCAAACACCAGCCTCATGCACTGAGGGGAGAGGAGAGGGGAGTCATGGGGATGAGCAGGGCACCCCCATCCTTCCTGCTAGTTGCAAAGCCAGACAAGCATCCAGCTGCAGGGGACGGGCATGGGGACGGTACCCACTCCAGCTCTGAACCCACAGACTCCTCCAGTGCCCACCACCCACTTGGTGCCATCCAAACCCCCTGGAGCTGGCTGTGCCCGCAGGGAATCACGGGGAGCAGCAGGGTGGGTGCTCACCGGCCGGGGCCTGGCTCAGCACCGCGTCCCTGGGAGCCACTGGGTGAGGGGCTGTGGCAGGGCCAGGGGGATGTGCCACCCAAGAAATTCTCGTCCTGATATTCCACCCTAATCCATCCTGATCTTCAGAAAAACGGCATCCCCGGAGCATCACGTGGCCCAGCTGCACAGCTTAACCCTTTGCCACTCTGCCAAGAGCTGGGAGGGGGGTGGGGGGTGGGGGTGGCATCGCATGGGGTGGAGGAGACACCGTGGTGGCCATGAGCATCCTCATCATCCCCATCCTGACCCAGATTCGGACAGTGCTCCCACGGGAAAGCACTGAGTCTGTCCTGCATGGCATCTGCCACTGGAATGGGAACAAAGTGGCCACAAACAGCCCAAATTTCCCTCTGCCCTGTCCCCAAAAGGCCTGCGGGAGGAGGATGTGTCCGGGATCCCCACACACCATCCCTTCCCTGGGGCAGTGGAGTGGGCAGAGGGGGGCCCGGTTGCCTGTGCCCTACCCCACACCAGCCAGAGGGCGATGGGGTGGGAGGACAGTGCTGGGGGGCAGGTCCCGTGGGGAGCAGTGGTGGGTGTCCACGCTGTCCAGCTGTGCACACAGCTGGCCCCAAGGCACCCTCAGGCTGGGACAGGGCACGGACCCAGGAGGATGGGGGCCCGAAACAGTTACTGGAGCGCAGCACAGGGCTCGCTGTGCTGGAACTAACAGGGCCTGGCAGGGATTTAGTGATATAACCAGGGAGGCACCAATCCCCGCCGCCCTCCCCAGACAGTTAAAAATAAACGCGTGACTGTCCCCGCTCAGCCGCCGAGATGCAGATGGATGGGGGGCCGCAGCGTCCCCCCGCAGCCGGCAGCTCACGGCACCCACACCTGCCTGGCACCCACGGCACTGCCACCATGCCTGCCTGGCACCTATGGCTCTGCCAATGCTCCTGCCTGGCACCCACAGAATTGCCACTGTGCCTGCCTGGCACCCACGGCACTGCCACCATGCCTGCCTCGCACCTATGGCTCTGCCAATGCTCCTGCCTGGCACCCATGGCACCGTCACTGCCCTCCCCACCCAAGCCCCCACGGGCTGCCCCAGTGCACCCACAGTGGTGGCAGAGCACCCGGTGGCACAGCCCACAGGGACCCCGCAGGGTGCTGTGTGTGCCGTCCCCCCCGCAGGCCGTGGGCACGGTGCAGTGCCCAGCACTGGGGCTCTGCTTGTGCTCCTGGTCTCTGGCTCTGGGTTTTGCTGCAGAGGCCGTGCTGGCACAGCAAGGGCACACTCAGCATGACAGACCCGGTTGCCCGGGGCCGGGATGGGACCCCAGGGCTGGAGCACCCCCATGGCTGGGGTACCCCGGGGCCCAGGGGCACACGTGTGGCCCCCGCTGCCCCCTGGCCGCCGATGCCGTGGGGCACTGCGGACGTGGCTGCCGCAGCTCCCCCTCTGAGCCACTACCTGGTCCGAGCCGCAGCCAGGGGGTTATTTTTGGCTCTGCATCACTTCCCAGCTAAAGCTGCCTCCTCGTTGCCACTCTCCCCCACGCGCGACCATCCTCGTGCACCCACGCACGTGCCTGTGCCCCCACCATGCTGGGCCTGTGAAGCACGTGCCAGCCCCTGCCAGCCCCCCGCCAGCCCCCTGCCAGCCCCCTGGCCCTGCTGGCACAGCCCATCACCTCACATCAGGGCGGCTGGCAGTGATGCCTGGCGCCTGCAGAGCCGGCGGCTGAGCCATGGCATGGAGAGCTGCCAGCCCCAGCCACGCGCTGCTGCCTGGGTACCCTCGGCCCGGGGGCTCCGCTGCAGCCCCACATTTCCACAGAGCTGCTGGGGAGAAGCCACAGAGCGTCTGGCATCGAGTGACAGCAGAGTTTGTCCCGGCTCCTGCCCCGGGTGCCCTTGGGCTTCTCCTGCAGCAGCCACCTCCCTGCTCATCCCTCCTGTCAGCCTGCTCAGCACTGAGCACTGGCACAACTCATCTCACCTACCAGGCAGCTCCTGCTGCCCCAGAGCTGCAGGGGGGTCTCTGCCCTCCGTGGGGGCTGGGACGTGGCCAATGACCCTGTGCAGGCAGGAGGCTGCTGCAATGCAGAGGCTGGTGCTGCCGACACTGCAGGCAGGGCATGGGCAGCTGCCCGTGCCCCTGCGGCCACAGCCCTGGCTGGTAGAGCCCTGTCCCCAGGCAGGTGGGATAGTCTGGTCCTGCTGTCCCCTGTCCCCAGGTTGCTCTCTCCAGGTGTGGGAGGCATCCTGCCTTCAGGCATGTTTGCTGAGCCCAGTGGGGCAGGAGGGGCTGCAGAGCCTCCTCTGCTGCAAAGAGCCCCTGGCCAAGGCAGGATGGTGATGGGTGCCCTGCAAGGAGGGGAGCAGAGCACAGAGTGAGACGGTGTCCCTGTCCTGTTCCCATCCTGTCCCCAGGCAGCAGGTTCACACGAGGTGTGAGCCCCGTTGCTGGGAGGGCAGTGGGTGAGTGGCTGTTGCTGAGAGCATCCAGGGCAGGAGGCAGCCAGGCTGGGAAGCCAGGCTGGGAGCTGCACTGGTCTGTGGGAATCCGAGGGCTGGGCTTTGGGCTTTTGGCTGCAGGAAAGGTCATCTGCTCTCTTGTCTTGGCATGGAGCTGCTTGAGGGTCTGTTGGGGGCTACAGCACCAAATGCCACTGCGAGGCACCACTTCTATGGCCTCACGAAACCACTCGTGGCAAAGACAACAGCACTAGAAACAGCCAAGGGAGCCCAGGGGAGCCCGGCAGCAGCAGCTCCCACCACGCTCCGGGGCTGCCCCGCTGCTGCCCCGGCCCCGCAGCCCCCACCGGCCCCGGAGCCCACACGCTGCTCCCGCCACGACCACGCAGGGGCCGAGGTGCCCCCGGCACGGTGGCAGGTCCCCGGGCAGAGCTGGTGACGCCGATGTGCGTCGCACGAGGCTTTGCAGCTGCAGGAGCTGTGCCTGGTTTGCTGCTCAGCTCTGGCCCGGGTGGCTGTGGGATTCCCACCGCACGGGGCTGGTCTGTGCATCCCGCGGGGCTGCGGCAGGGAAATGCTCCCGGGGGTGGTGAGGGTCGGAGCTCAGGAGTGAGGGGCTGCTGAGGGGTTTGGCTGTGGCTGAACCGTGTCCCCCTCTGGAGCCGACGTGGACCCTGTGAGGAAATGGTTAAGCAGTGGGTGCTGCTGATTCACGCTGGCAGCTCCACACCAGCAGAGCCCAGGGCTCAGGGCTGAACAGCCTGAACCCCCGTCCTGCTTCTTCATTATCAAACTGAGCCCAAGGCCAGGTGAGAGGTGAGCTGGGTCCTTCCTGGGCACTGTGTCCATGGCAGCAGGCTCACGTCAGGGTTCCTCCTGCATCCCCCGGCAAAACCACTCTGACTGGAGCCCTGGGGCAAAGAGCCGAATCCTGTCCAGAGGGAAGGGACGAGTGTTCCCAGTACTGCAGGTGCATCCCCATGGGATTTCAGCCAGAGCAGTGCCATGGGGCTGGCTGGGACCTGGTGCTTGAGCAGTGCACGAGGTGGCTGCAAGGGCAGCAGGGCCCTGGAGGGGGCACAGAGGTAACGATGGAAAACTTCCCTGAGCCACTTTTGCAGTGAATGTGCCACGGGCAGAATGTGCCTGCGGCAGCCTCCTGGTTTGCATTGGGGGATCTGGGGACTGGGGACCTGCTGGACACTGCTGGGTCAGGGCCTGTGGGCTCCCCAAAACCAGAGCATTTGCCAAGGAGGTTCAGTGGTCCAGAGCAGTACCAGGAGCCACGTGTCCCGTGCACAGAAGGGAGGCTGCCAGGGCTGGGTGCTGCCAGGCTGCAGTAGCCAGGGACACTCCAAGCCGTGGCAGTGATCGGCTTCACAGCTCGTGTGGGCTCTGCAGAGACCTTCCCCTCTCTCTGCACTCCACAAAGCCGCCCTGCTCAGGGCACACATCAGTCTTGTAGGGATTTTAGGAGCCTTGTGCAATGATTTCTGGAAGCGTGCTTGGCATTTGCAGATAACGCAAGTGTCTCTCTCCAGGGGAGCCTGCAGGCTCAGGGACAGCGGATGTGCCGGGAATGCGGATGGGGAATGTGGATGGGCATCCCGGGAGGGGCAACAGCAGGACTGCCAACCCCCTGCGTGTGCTCAGGCCTGGGGAAGGGAGATGAGGCTCAGCCTCAGCTCGGGTGCTCCACTGGCCTCCCAGCTCTGCAGCCCGTCTCATCCTGCTGCCTCGGCTCGCCGAGGTAAACAAGGCTGCTCGGACACCGAGCAGGGATTTGTGCAGTCCCAAGAGCTGGGTCTAGGCAGAAATCCAAAGATGAGGTTTGCAATTAAACCCAGAAGTGGCAAACAAGGGTGGTGGAGCAGTGGTGCCATCCCCCTGCTCCTGTATCAGGGAGGGGGGAGTGGAGTGTCACGTGCGGGCATGGGGGTCCTGTCCCCGGAGCCTTGGTGGGATGGATCTGGGGCTGCTGGTGACAGAAGGCAAATGGGGTTGCCGGGAGCAGGAAAGGTGGAGGGACAGCGGGAATTCAGCTGTCTGTGGTGGGGAAAGAGACTTGGAGCCAGAGGGGACAGGGAAAGCAGGAGGGGCAACAAGGGGGAAGCTGGGGTGACAACGCTGGAAGGAGGGGGTTCAGTGATGGGGTGAGGGGGGCAGTGATGGCAGGGACGGCACAAGTCCCCCCCCTTATTTGCAGCTGGGGAAATTGAGGCACAAACCCAGGAGAGCAGCAGCATTGCGGAAGGGGTGTCCCTTACCCCAGCACCCCACTGGGCACACGGAGGGGTGAAGGTCACGTCCCCCCCCAACCTCCCTGGCTTGCAGAAGGGATCAGGGGACACTGTGTCCTGCCGGGGGGTGCAAACCCTCACCATACTGCCTGGTCCTTGCCCAGCACCCCCTCGCTCTCCCCTCATCCCTGCAAGGGACGTGGGCACCCTGCACTGCATCCCCACAAGGGAGCCGGGCACCCCGCACCCCATCCTCGCAAAGGACCGGGCGTCCCGCACCCCATCCCCGCCAGGGACCGGGCATCCCGCACCCCATCCCCGCCAGGGAACGGGCATCCCGCACC
>NW_020884933.1:4085695-4090303 GCF_003945725.1 Corapipo altera | reverse complement strand
GGGCATCCCGCACCCCATCCCCGCCAGGGAACGGGCATCCCGCACCCGCCGTCGGAGGGGACCCGGCTGCCCCCGCGGGGGCCGCGCTCACCTGGCGGGGCCGGGGGGCCGGGGGGCCCGAGGCCGGGGCCGGGGCTCCGCTCGCTCCGCTCCGCTCGCTCCGCTCCCGCCGGGCAGCGGCGGCGCGCACGGCCGCGGGCACGCGCCTGCCCGAGCCGCCCGTTGCCATGGCAACCGGGATGGAGCCGCTGCTGCGAAAACCATCCGGGGGGGTGGATGGGGGACGGACCCCCCCGTCCCCGGGCCCGCGCCCACCCCGAGGCCCCGCCAGCCCCCGAGGGACCCGCCGGCCCCAGATCCTCGCCCCGGGCGCCCCCGGGGCCGCCCCACTGCGGGGGCTGCGGCCCGGGGCACGGCCCGGGGGGCGGGTGTCACAGCCGCGGGGGGGGGGGGGGCTCCGTTACGGCCAAACCGGGCTCCATCCCCCCGGTCGCGCTGCGGGGAGGCTCTTTGGGGACCCCCCCGGGGTCCTGGTCCTGCTGCCCCGGGGGTCCTTGTCCCTCCTGCACGGGAGGGCACAAGGCCATGTGCCCCCTCCACTGCTGCCCTGCTGCTATGTCACCCCCGGCCCGGGAAGGGGCTGCAGGAGGGTTTTGGGGCTGAGCCACAGCTTTTGCAGGAACAAACACCCCAAAACGCCTTCGGAGAGGCAGCCGGTGCCGCCTCCCTGCCAAATGTGCCAGCTGGGAACAGGCTGGCAGGAGAAGCAGGAACAGTCTTTCCTCCCCCCGGCAGGGCTGGGGAAGGGGGTGAGGGGGCTGCACCCCCAAGGCTCCTTGGAGAGGAGCAGGGCAGCTCCCCTTCACTGCCATCTGTCCATCCACCTCCTCCCACGTCCCAGGGCTCGTGCCTGGGGTCAGCCGGGCTTATCACAGGATGGGGGTCCCGGGGGGCAGAGGGGGCTGGAGGCTGTTGGGGAGCAGGGAGGAGATGGGTGGGGGTGGCAACAGGCTCCCCCCGCACGGCACTCGCGGGGGATGTCAGGGAAATTAAAAGCCAGCAGGAGACGAGAGCGTCCAGGCAGTAACCGAAGCCGCCACAGAAGCTGCAGTAATGAGGCTGCGGGGCCGCTGCCGCCGGGATCGGGTTGCCCGGAGAATGCGACCCGGTCCCGGGGGGCTCTGCCGGCCCCCGACGCCGGCTCAGCTTTCCCTTAACAAGCGCCTTCAGCTGCCTAATGAAGCTCGGTGGGTCTCTCTGGCCCACCTGCCTTCCGGCTCCTTCCAGCCCCGTGCCATCCGAGCGTGTCTGCCCACCCCAGGGCCAGACAGAACCGCCCCCGGAATGTCTCCTGCCCGGCTGCAGCAGGGCAGCAGCGTGTGAGACCCAGGGGTCTAATGCCCCTGACCCTGAGTGGGAGGGATGGTGGTCCCTGCAGGAGCCGGGGGATCTTTGCCTGTTGGTGTTCCAGGGCCAGGAACCAGAGGGTGCTGAACATCATCCCTGCCTGCAGAGAGTTGGCAGTTCCCAGCACAGGGTCACTGCAGGCGCTGCCGGGCTGTCCCAGCCACCTTCTGCCCTCACAGCATCCCTGCTCCAGAGGGGGAAATGTCCTTGGCATTGAGCATTAGGTGACAAACACTCTCCAGGAGGGTGACAGAGGGGACCTCAGTGACTTGGGGGTTCCCCAGTGCAAAGAGCTCTGTGGTCTCTGCAGGTAGGACAGACTCACTCCAGTGCAGGGAGCAGGTGGGAGTTCAGCCTCCCTGACACGTCCAGCTGGTTCCTTCACCAAAAACTTGGACATCACAAACTTTGCCCTGGCTCTGCCATCTCACTGCTTACTGTTTCCTGTGGTAAGTCATTTCCTCTCCTGTAAATGAGTTGCCTTGTGGGAAGCAGTGGACAGTGTTGACAGGAAATAAGCCCTGATTTATTGGGCCACTTGCCTTTCTGGAATTACGGCTCTGGGAGTGGAGCAGATGAGCCCACACTGTGTTCCTGCTCCTGCAGGAGCCAGAGCGGGCAGGAATGAAGAGCTGCCACCAGCAATCAGCTGCCTGCCCATCACCCTGCCAGGAGAGCCAGCCTGCACACGGACGGAGGGGGTTCCAAGCACAGCTGGCTCCCCTCTGCCTCCCCAGCAAGGAAAGGAAAATGTGTTTCCTAAATCCTGGCAGAGCCCCTCGTTATGGGAGCTCAGCTGGTGCTGGGAACAATGGGAGAGTTCCTGGCCCATGGGTGCTCCAGGGAAGGCAGGGAGAGGGCCTGGCATCCTGGTCATCCCGAGCCCTTCCCTGGGCTCCGCTGCCCCTTCCCACCCGATGCTGGGGCAGAGCAGAGCAGGAGCTGTGGCTGGATGGGGCCAGAGCCCCCACGCTCGCCTCACGCCCAGGCTGTGTCCCCACTGCAGATGTGCTGCTGGCCCCAGGAGCCCTCCGGGGTGCTGGGGGAATGCAAGCGCTACTTTCCATCTCTAATTAGCCGCGGAGGATAATTGCCGGCTCTGTGGCTGTTACGCAGACAGGCAGCTATTGTGGAGGGCCCTGCGTGGGGCAGGTGCTCCCAGAAACCCAGATCCCACCAAAACAATCCCCCTCTTGTGTGCCTGGGACCGGCCGGGGCACCCTCCGAGCCCTTCCGGGGAAGGGGCCGGAGCCGGAACATAAAGGCTCCATTTTCCCTGGGAAGCAGCTGCCCGAGCAGCCCGTCCATATCACCCACGGGCACGGCAGTGCCGGGGCCCACTGCCCCCTGCCCCCATCTGTGCCACATCAGGGGCGGCCGGACACCAGCCCGGCCACCTGGGAAACCTGCTGGCTGGACGTGGCCTTTCCTTCTCCAGGATCACCCACAGGAGCTCAGCAGGTCCAGGGTTTGCCTTTGAGGTGTTGCACAAACGCCAGCCAGGTTGGCACCCCCGGGACAAAGTCTGTCCCTGGGCAGAGCCACGCCGGGGCTGTGCCGGAGGAGTCCAGCTCCATCTCGGTTCCATTGTGGCTCCATCCCGCCCTGGCAGGGCCGTGTCCCAGCACAGCCAGGGCACCAGGTCTGGGGACACGGCATTCCCAGCGAGCAGGGCCCACCTGGGCTGAGCCCTGTCGATGCTGATGCTGTGCTCGTGTCCCTTCCCTCCTCGCCCTGCCCTGTCACGTCACCGCTGGGCCCTGCCAGCACCCGGGCTCCCTCCCTCAACCCTGCCACAGGGAAAGGCAGCTCCCGTCCTGCCACAGTCCCTCTGGGGCCGCACACCCTGGGACAGGAGGGACAGGATGGAAAGGAGGGTCCAGCACTGTCAGGGGGTCACGGGTCCGTGCGAGGCAGCACTCCCAGCCCCAGCCGAGCCGGTGCCTGGTGAACTGCCCCGTTTTCTCTGTGCTCCCACCAAGGGAACATAAACCCTCAGGAGGTGGAAAGACCCTCAGCTGCAGTTTGGGGTCGGATGTGATGGGACCTGCAGTGCCCGGTCTCTGCTGGCCTGGCTGAGCTGCGGCCACGGCCTCGACCTGGACCTGGCTTAGGGCTGGGCTTTGCTCGGGAAGGGCAGCGCGGGGGCCGAGGGAGCGGCCGGAGAGGCTGCCGGGAGAGCCCTAATCCGGTTAGCAAAGCACTGGCTTTGCCATTCCCAAGGCAGGCGCAGGAGCCGTGAGGAGGAGATGGGGCAGGGCAGGGCAGGAGCAGGGGCAGGGGCAGGGGCAGCTCTGGCTCCGCGGGACGAGGCGAAGGTTGCTGCAATTGTCGCAGCATCCTGGAGGTCACCGTGCGGGAGCCTCCCCCCAGCTCCGTCCCTGCTCCCGCCGAGGGGGTACAATGGCAGCAAAGCCCCGGGATGGCACCCGGCGGCTCCAGGGACGCAGCGCATCCCTCGGCCACTCCCGCCCCCTCGGCACAAGTTGGGAATCACTTAAAATGGGCCGGGAGCGGGTTCGTTTCCCAGCGCGGGGACGGACCCGGATCGAAGCAGCGGGGTGACAGTCCTGTCACCGAGCCCCGAGCCCCGGCATCCCCCCCGTCCCCCGGTGCCCCCCGGGACACCCCCGGCACCCCCGATTCCCCCGTCCCCCGCGGTACCTCGGGGCCGCGGCGGAGCCCGTCCCGGGGCCGGCGCTGCGCATCGCGGGCAGGTCGCGGCAGATGGGGCGGAGGGAGGGGGTAAAGATCAGCTCGGAGATTAGGGCGGCATTTTTAGCCGGCCAATCCCCGGGCCCGCGAGGTGACAGCGGCACCGCCGGCAGACGGCGATCACCGGGGTCCCTGCCCCTCCCTCCCGGGGCTCGGGGGTGCCGCGTGCTGCGGGCTGTCCGGGGGCACAGCGGGAACCCCGGTCCTGCCGCCGGGGGGTTCAAACCCCGCACAGAGCCCCGGGCTGGGGGGACACGGGGCCGGGACCCCCGGACAGAGAACCGTGGGGTGCGGGGGGCTCCCAGCCCCCGGCCCGGTGCTTTGGGGATCCCCGGAGCCCCTTTGCCCGGAGTGGGACATTTTGCCCCCCGGGACCCCGGCAGGGCTTTGCAGCCCCAAAGGGCACCGCGGGGAGCGGTGACACCTCTGGGACCCGGCGGTGTCACGCCTGGGGGTGACGGGGGGGGTGACACGGCTGGGGGTGAC
>NW_020884933.1:4068369-4085295 GCF_003945725.1 Corapipo altera | reverse complement strand
GGGCCCCGGGGTCACCTGGCTCTGTGTCCTGTTCCTTTTGCAGATGTTGATGCCCAAGAAGAACCGGATCGCCATCTACGAGCTGCTGTTCAAGGAGGGAGTGATGGTGGCCAAGAAGGACGTGCACATGCCCAAGCACCCCGAGCTCGTGGACAAGAACGTGCCCAACCTGCACGTCATGAAAGCCATGCAGGTGAGGGGGCTGAGGAGGCAGATGTGGGGTCTAGGGGGACAGGTGTGGGATCTGGGGGGACAGGTGTGGTGGCATCGGGGGAGCAGGTGTGGGGTTGGAGGGGGGCAGGTGTGGGGTCTGGGGGGACAGGTGTGGGGTTTGGGGGGGCAGGTAGGGGAATCTGGGGGCATAGGGGAGGGTTGGTCCCTGTGCTTTCCCCTGAGTGGGGCTGATGGTGCAGTTCTGTGCCCGTGAGCTGGTCCCTGTTCCCACATCCCCATTCCCCACATCCCTGTGCAGCTCCAGTGCCCATGAAACACCCGCTGGGGGCACTGGTGGGGGAGCTGGATGGGGCTCAGCCCTGGCTGGGAGTGACTGGGAGCTGTCCCCGCAGTCCCTCAAGTCCCGGGGGTACGTGAAGGAGCAGTTTGCCTGGAGACACTTCTACTGGTACCTGACCAACGAGGGCATCCAGTACCTGCGGGATTACCTGCACCTGCCCCCCGAGATCGTCCCGGCCACGCTGCGCCGCAGCCGCCCCGAGACCGGCCGGCCCCGGCCCAAGGGTGAGCGGGGGCACAGGGGGCTCCCTCCATGGACATGTCACACACCCACTGCTCCACGGGGCCCTGACCGGACACGGGGGCTGGACTGGGTGACCCCACGAGGCCCCTTCCAGCCCCAGCCACGCTGTGCTTCTGTGTGTTGGGCCTGTGTCTCTGGGTTTCCCTGGGTGGGTTTCACAGCCCTGAGGGCAGGAGGTGCTGGTGGTGCAGCCGCTCATGTGAGGGCCAGGCACTGCCCTGGGGCCAGGACTGTGGGTTGGGGGTGCTGAGAGCTCCCCTCCAGCTCCTGCAGCTCTTGTCTCAGCCCAGCAAAACAAGAGCATCACCTGCCTCAAAGGGAGGGATTGCACTGACGCTGGGAAGGTGATGGTTCCTTTGGTCTCAAGCTGCTCTGGATGTTCCCAGGTTTGTTCCTTAGGTGCTGTGTTTATCCAGGGAGCTGAAGGAGCTGCAGCCCTGCTGGAGCCCTCGCTCAGCCCCACCAGGCAGGGATTCCTGGGAGGGCTGTGCCTGTGTTCTGCTTCCCTGTGGATCAGCTGCCTGGGGCTGCAGCAGCCTGGGAGCCATAGAGCCCCATCCACGGGTGGGGTATGTGCTGTAGGGGTTTGATCTGGCAGGAAGGGAGGACAGGGAAACATCTGCAGGAGAAATTCATCCTCAGTGGGGTGTTCCTCTTTATAACAAAAGAGTTACAAGAACTGGCTCTGCCTGTGGCTGTGCAGGAGGACACTGAGGAGGTACAGCTGCCCCTGTGTGGGTCCTGCCCGGCCCCTGAGAGCAGCACAGGGGCTGGTGGGTCCCAGACAGCTGGTCCTCTGTGTGGTATTAACCTGAGGTTCCAAAGCTAACCTGCTCTTGGTGTTCTGAACCTGTTCCATCGGGGGGATTTGGGTACTGACAGTGGCTGTTTCAGAGTGATGTGCACTTTGTCACTGTGGGCAGGCTTGCTGGACATGGCAGATTCCCGGAATTTGTGGGGCTTTTATCAGCTATAATGTTTGGCTCTTGTTTGACAGCCAGAAGACTGTTGAGACGATGCTGTAAATCCATTTCTCACATAATATTTAACTTGCACCCGATCACAAGCTGGGGCACTTTTCCCCCCCCTCAGAGTGAAGTTTTCCATATTAAATCCCTGTTTTCCTTAGGTTTATCCTCGCTGAGCTGCTCCAGGGGTGGCACTGCTGGCAGATCCAAGGCTGGTCTGCACCCTGGGTGCGGGTGCCCCCGAAGGGGCAGTTTGAGGCCTGGCTGGGCAGTGATGGGGGTGTTGTTGTTGCAGGTCTGGAGGGCGAGCGGCCGGCGCGGCTGACGCGGGGCGAGGCTGACCGGGACACGTACCGGCGCAGCGCCGTGCCACGTGAGTGCCCCTCATCCCGCACTCTGTGCAGCCCCAGCTCCACCCCTGTGGTCCCAGGCAGGAGCACTGCGCTGGGCGTTCTGTGAGCACTGACTGCTCCTCTCTTTGCAGCTGGTGCTGACAAGAAGGCTGAGGCTGGTGCTGGAGCAGCCACCGAATTCCAGTTCGTGAGTGTTTGCATTTGGGATTTGCTTCCTTTGTTGAGGCTTTGATGGGAGGAGCTGGAAGGTCCTGTGGGTGTGCTCCTCACTGCGGGGCTCTGAGGGTGTAAGAGAGGCTGGGAGCTGTCACCCTTCACACCCAGCTCCCTCTCTGTGGGTAGAGGACGTGATGGCCTCCATGCTGGGACAGAGGCCAGCAGCAGGTCTGAGAGCAAGCCGAGCTCTCTGGAGATCCATGACTATACTTCTGAAATAAAAGAGTTATAGAACTGGCTGGGGTGGGTTGGTGTTGGTATCAATCACCTGGTTAACCTGTGCCAGCTAGTGAATGTCAAACAGGTCGGCGTTAGGTTGTTCCCAAAGTAACACTGAGCTGAGGGCAGAGCTTTGATGGTGCTGTTTGTTCTTTGCTCTGTGTTTGCTGCTGTCCCTTGCCTGACACAGTGATCTCTAACGCTCTCCCTTTCCTGTTGCAGAGAGGTGGATTCGGCCGTGGCCGTGGGCAGCCCCCGCAGTAGAACCCCCTGCTCATGCTTTGTGTATAATAAAAGAGGTGAAAATGCCACTGGGTCCGTCCCTGTGTTTCACTGAAGTGCATAAACATCAAACATCTCGGGAGCAGAGGGTGACTCAGATGTGTGGCACGAGGAACAGCACTGGGGGAATGAGTTGTGCTTAGAGGAAAGGAACGTGCCGGGTTTGGTGGTTCCTGCCGGGTGTGTGGAGGTGATTCCTGGAGGAAGGCGGAGCCGTTGTCCCAGTGCCCGGGATGACGGGGATTCCCAGCGGTGCCGGGGGGGGGGACACGGCCCGGGGGAGCGGAGCCGGGGACACCGGAGCAGGGGCCGCCGCGCGCCGCCAGGCGTCGCTGGGGAGCAGTGCCGGTGATCGGTGATGGGACGGACGGACGGACGGACAGACAGATGGACAGACAGACAGACGGACAGACACTGCCCGGGGGTGTCGCCGGGGGGCGGACGGACACACGGACACCTCCGCTGCCTCAGCGCCCCCTGGCGGCGCGGGGCGGGCGCTGCCCCCGCGGGGCCACGTGCGCGCGCGCGCCCCTGCGCCGTTTGCGTAACTCGGGGCGGCCCCCGCGCCGCCCGCCCCGTTCCCGAGCGCTCCTGGGGCCGCGCTGCGCCCTTTGCGTGGCGGGCGATTCCCGGAGCCGTTACGCCGTTTGCGCAGCGGGCGGTTCCCGGAGCCGTTACGCCGTTTGCGTGGCGGGCGATTCCCGGAGCCGTTACGCCGTTTGCGTGGCGGGCAGTTCCCGGAGCCGTTACGCCGTTTGCGCAGCGGGCGGTTCCCGGAGCCGCAGCGGCAGCGCCGCCCCCGCCCGGCCGCGCTGCGCCGGTTGCGTAGCGAGCCCCAAGATGGCGGCGCGGTCGTCGTCGGCGGAGGCCGGAGCGCGGGCGGCGGCGGAGGCGCGGCTGGAGGCGAGGGCAGGGGTGAGGCGGGCGAGGGGCCGCAGCGCGTAGCGAGACCCACAGAGCGAGACCCACAGAGAGACTGTCGCGGGTGGGCGGCCCCCCCGCGCCCCCCCGTCCTTCCCCGCCCGGCGGGTCCCGCCCTCCCCCGCCCTCCGGGCCGCGCGTCCTCCGGCCCCGCCGCCCCCGGAGCGGAGGATGATGAAGCTCAAGTCCAACCAGACGCGCACCTACGACGGGGACGGCTACAAGAAGCGGGCGGCCTGCCTGTGCTTCCGCAGCGAGAGCGAGGAGGAGGTGAGGGCCGGGCGGGGGGCGAGGCCGGGCCCGGGACCCCCGAGCCGCCCGGGGTGGGTGGGTGGGTGTGGGGGGGTGGGGGTGAAGGGCTCGGTCCCAGCGGGGGGTATTTTTAATAGGTGTAATTAAGCGTCAGTGGGGAAGTTGGTGCTTCCCCCCAAGGCTTTTCCTCCCCGTTAGAGCCGGGGGATGCCGCGGGGGTGGTGGGACAGGCTGGGGCAGCGCGGGAGGGGGTTTGGCAGCCGAGGGGACCGACCACGATGGCACAACTTCAGTCCAGCACATCACATGAGATGGGAGAGGAAACCTGACCTTGGATTTATAAAAAGAAACTGGGATAAAAGGGGACTGATGGAGTGCCAGAAGTTGCTGTCCAGAGAGCTTGGGAGGAAGTGGGAATTAAAGGTGGATTGGTTGGTTTCAGAGCGGCCGCGTTGCTAAGGGGCTGCATTGTCCGTGCAGTTCCAGAGACTTCACTCAGATGTGCAATTTTGCACTGTTCTTTATTAATACCTTCTGAAGGTGGGCTCGGGGCGCTCAGAGCAGTGAGGTTGCAGGTCTCCCTTGTGCTGCTGCGGGAGCCAGGCACACACACTCCACTGCCTTTGCTGTGCCCGAGTGAGTGGCTGTGCTAAAGTCTTTGTTCTCCTGATTATCATATTTGTAGCTACAGGAAATCTGAAGGGAATGCAGACAGTTCACTGGAGGAAAGGCAATTAGCATACATCCAGTTATTATTTAATGTGAAGGAGGCTGCACAAGCCCTTTGTAGCTGTGCTGGCGTGGTGAGGAGTGTCAGCATTTCAGCAGAGATGGTCTGAAGCTACAACAGTGTGTTTGGTGCAGCTTCAGTGTAGCTGGTCCTTCCCATGAACTGTGAGGAAATTTATGGTACTTTGAACTAACTGTGAAGCAGAACATAATTGTGTTGTGTGACAGTGGTGGGGCTGCTCAGCACAGGTGGGTGAGGGTGTCAGGGTGTCCTCGTGCCATTTCACACAATTGCTGAGGCACTTTGGAGATTCTTCTCAAGAGGTGGAGGCTTGGCCACGTCTGATTGCAGAAATGTACTTTAAACAGGTACCTGATGTAAGTAGCCTTTGGTTATGAGTTTTATTTTAGCACACCTCAGTTGGCAGCATCCAGCTGATCCCTCCACCTCCTGCAGCCCCTGGGAGCTGCTCTCAGAGCCCTCAGGTGTGTTGAGGACCAGTGTCAGAGCCCTCAAAGTGCTGGGACCCCAAGAGTGGCAGTGTCCCAGTGCTGACCCAAGAGGGTTGAAGGAGGAAAGTGAACTCATTCCAGAGGCAGCTGGTGTGGGACAGGTGCTTTCAGCAGGCCCAGCTGTCAGGTTTGTGTAAGGCTGAGCTTTAAAACCATCTCTGTGTTAGTTGTGCCTCTGCTGTGGTCTGCAACAGCCTGTGGTAGATTGAAGAATCTCATTTAATTTAAGCTGGTCCCATTTCAGGCTGTAGTTTCTAGGTATGGCCTAGGGTAGAACAGTCTGCTCCTGGTTTTGCAGGCAGGAGTTGGGGGAGCTGACTCCCCGGGCTGCTTGTGCTGGGTCCTTCCCAGGGGTCTCTGAGGCTGCGGGTGGAGCTCTGGGCAGGTTTTTGTGCCCAGGGCAGAGGAGGTTCTGGGTGAACGTTGTGTTGTCCCTGGAGCTGTGGGCACTGTGGGTGTGTGGCCTTGTCCCCTCATCCCTGGTGACATGGGGCCGTGGCTGTGCTGCCCTGGGACACCTCGGGGAGGGACACTGGTTGCTGTGTCAGTGCTGCAGCCGGGGCTGGGGGGTTTCCTTGGATGTGCCCTGTGTGTGCTGTTGGTGAGGAGCCCCAGCAGGATGAGGCAGGGAGGGGCAGCTCTGTTCCATTCTGAATGCAGCCTTTCCAGGGCCCTGTTTGTGTGTGGTACCTGTGACTTGAACCCTGAGCTGAAACTGCAGCCTCTGTTCTCACCTGTTACACCCCTGCTGTGGGAGCTGCCCTGCAAGTGAGTTTGTCTCAAGTACATTTAGGAAAGTTCTTATCCAGTCCCACTGGGATGGATCCTGTGCTTGGCCTTGGCCAAAAGGCCGAGAAGCCATTTGAGCCACACTTGTGTCAGTGATTGAAATCAGCAAGCAGGACACCTTGATTTTTAGTAATTTTTCTTTCTAGTTTCTCCTTAGGTTAATTCCCATTTGTTGTCACTTAAATAAACTTTGAGGGAAGGCAACTTGTGTGCACTCACTGCTGCCCACGTTTTTTGATACCAAGCGAGGTGTTACCTGTGCATGTTTAAGCAGATAGTTGAACATGGCTGTGAAAGGTTTCTTGGTCTGCTCTTGGAGAATAATACTTTCTTATGCTGACATATTTTATTATTGATTGCTTCTATTTAAATGGAAATTGGGATCTATTTAAAAGGTCTCTCCAGGGAGGGGAGAAAGAGTCAGAGCCAAACTATGTACATTAAAGATCTATTAAAAGCTTACTGTTTGAAAAGAAGAGAGAAGAAAAGAACCATGTTTTGATAAATAAATTAAACTTACTGCATTACATAGGATTTTTTCCTAGGGCTGGGTGTTTCTGGTTGCTCTTTCTTTTAAGTGCTTAAGAAATAGTAGAACCTTGCTCTTGCTTTTCTTCTTAATTTCTTCCTATGACTTTGAAAAACCCAGTTTTCTCCTGTTATGAACCCCTAATTAGTTCTTGAATTAAACAAGTCTGTCAATGAACAAGAAGAAATAAGAGAAATTCTGTTTACACTTACAGAGGAGGCTGCTTTCTTCTGTTTAGGTGTTTGCTCCCTGACTCCTCACTTCACTAATGTATTTTTCTTTGAAATCCCGGCAATCCCTGGAGATTGCTAAAGCTGCATGTCCTTGGTTTGATGATACATTTGCAAATAAAGGGTCTTAACAGAGAAATACTTTGTTTCTTTTTTAGTTTTTGAGTGATTTATTTTTTCCTTATGCTGCTGGAGGTCGCACATTGTCTCTGTATTGCATTTGGAAACTGCTACTTTTGGACATGAAAGAAGCTCTGGAACGTTTTTGGAAGACCAAGCATTGGCTGAAAAGATGCCTTTGTTACATATTCCTTTAAAAAACAGCACAGGGAGAATTCATTTCAACATGAATCTCGAATGGGGCAAAAAGTACATTTCTGACTTGGGCTCTGTGGACAGCCCCCAAAATGTGTGTGGTGTCCCAAACCAGGAGCCATCTCCTTGGGCAGGAGGGAGAGCAGGGGCAGGAACAGGATTCATTGGGAGAGTGGGAACAGACTTCAAAGGACCTTTCAGCAGCCGAACCCAGGGCTCTGTTTCCTTCTCTTCACGTGGAGTGAACTCCCGGGACATTTGCACACGTGGGGAAGGAGAGTGTGAGCTCTGTGGTACCTCTGGAATCACTCAGTGATGTCCCTGCCTCTCAGTATTGCTGTCAGGGTGTTATTTTTACATAACACACGTATCTTCTGTGTAGACCAGCTGTTTCCATGAGGAAATGTTCCAGAAAGTGTCCCTAATGCCTTCCTGTGCAGCGGCAGCTGGAGCCGTGCTCCGTGTGGGATCTGACAGGGATAAAAGGGCTGTGAGGCCGGGGCAGCAGCAGGTCTGAGCAGGCCCACATTGTGTCTGTGAAAGGACAAGCTGCTCGTTAACCAGGGCCGTTTTTAAAGAGTTTTTGGAGGAAATGCCTCGGGAAGAATAGGATCCGGGCTCGGTCATCTTTTCTGAGTTGTGAATGAGGCCTGAATGGAGCTGAGAGAAGGGAAGTTTCACCCAGGGGCCAGTGCCCTGCCAAGCCCTGCAGTCACCAGAGTGGCCCCACGGCCTCCCTGGGAAAGCCTTTGGAATGCAAACGAACCTTTTTCTTCTGAGCTCTCCTGGGCCGGTTTTACTCCAGCTGTGATGTAACAGGCAGAGCTGGGATTGGAGCCACGGTGCGTTGGGTATCACGCGCTGCTCCTGGGCCATCCTTTGTGCTCTGCTCCAGTATTAACCAATAATAGCCAAAAACACGTGAAGTGCTTCACTGTTGGGATGTAGGTGAGCCCAGCATCACGTGGTCATCCTGCTCCCCATGGAATACAGGCTCAGAATCCCCGTTCTGATGGCTCAGCTTGGCTGTGCTGCTGTCAGCTACATAAAAGGGTTGTGGTTGAAACCAAATAAAGTTCTCCCTGTCTGTTGCTAACACGTTACCACATCTGCAGGAGGATAAGGGCCAGCTTGGAAATGGGTCTCCTGCCTGTGCTTCTCCTGCCCCTCTCAGCTCTGCTCATGGCTTGTGTTCTCCAAGAGCAGGAGCGTGGACAGACATCTGCAAGACCTGGCTTTCATCTCAGAAAGTGTTTCGCCTTCCCACAAAGGCAGCTGTCACTGAACAGTTTTACAAGCAATTCCACCCTCTCTTGTACTTTCCCAAACAACAAAAGAATGAAAATTGTTAAATTTTCACTTCATTCACTGGAGGCTCAGTAAGTTGTTTTGAAACTGAAGAATTGAGTCAGTTTTGTTCTGCTGCAACTCAGGGAAAAGTGATGAATACGGAAGGAGGAGGGTGTGCTCCACCCTGGCTCTGTGGAGAAGGACCCAGGAGTGGTGTGTTCTCTGCAGAGCAGTGCTTTGGAATCTCTTCCAGCTCAGATCCATTTATTGCCTGACCTGAGTCTGGGGCTCTTTTTCCTGCCTTTCTCTCCTCATGCTGTGTCATGGGGTCACCCACAAAAATTGGATAGAGCAAAATCAACAAAACTCTACCTTACAAATAACAAACATCCATTTTGGGATGCTGTATGTGACCTCCAGTGGTTGGGAAGCAGGGACTCCATTTCTTTTTCTTTTGTTCTTTTTCAGTCCAACCGAAGGACTGGCTGCACAGACCAGTCAAGGATATTTCAAATTTTGTGTGTCTTTGTATCAGAATTCGTGTCTCTGGGGCTGCCCTTGTTGGGCAGTGGATAATTCACTCTGACTCTTTGTTCTCAGAAATTTCATGTTAACGTGTGAAATTCGGAGGGATATGATTACCTGTAGTGGATTTTTGTCTGACGTTTCAGGTGGACTGAAGGTTATTTTCATTCATATTGACTCGGGGTTACTTTTCTGTGTGTAAATGACATGTGTTGATGTTGTGTGTACAATTAACTACTTACGCTTGAGCAGCTTCTCAAGAGTTTTGGTGGCTGTTGGGTTTTGTGTGCTGTGTTTTATGTTAACCAGAACAGTGCATGTGGACACAGCTGCTGACAGCCAGAGCCATGTGGGCTCTGTAAAAGGCCCAAATACCCCTTCATTGCTTTTTTCCCCCTTCCTTTTTCAAAAAGGCAGTTACAAGCTAGCATTCCTGCTGGCAGAGGTGTGCCTGGACAAGTTGTGTAAGCACTGAGTGGTCACCAAACTGGTTTTGACAGTCAGAGATAGCTTCTGGGGTTTGGGGTCTCTCTCTGGGAGTGCCCCTTATCAGCCCTCAGCCCCCGAGAGCAGTGGCTGCTGTGCAGGTCCTTCAGCTGCTCTGGGCCCCGGCCCTGCTGGGGGAGGCAGGGTGTAGATAATTTCTGTGGTTCTCTAAGCCATAATTTTGCTGAGGGGGAGCACTTGGGATCGTGTTCCTCCTGGTAAGAGCAGGCAGTGGCTCTGGAGTGGCAGGAGCACTGTAGTAACAGTAACACGACCCGTGGTGTTCTGCAGCCAGAGCAGCAGCGCAGCACACGGTGATTTATTATTGTTATTCTAAGCAGCAGCCTAAAAACCAACAGAATCTTCCTTATTTTTTCCTCTCTGGTTATAGGACTGTAGGTGCGATCCAAATGCTTGAAACTACTTGAACTTCTTCCAGTTCACCTCTTGCTCCCATTCCAAGACTTGTGCTTTACTTTTGTCAAGTTCTGTGGTGTGAATACCTTCCCCTTCGTGCTTCCTGCCATGAATTTCCTGCCTCCAGTTCCTGGGTACCACACTGTAGGTTAAATCCCGTTATCCCACGGAGCCTGGTGCCGGTGTGTGTGTGGAAAGGAAACGTGTCCTGCTGAGGAATGGGAGTGCTCCTGTGAGGACAGGCTGTCATGGTGAGGAGAGGGATTTCTGTTGAGGGTGTGTGTTCTGTTGGTGGTCCTGCTGGGTGCAGGGCTGGGGTAGCCCTGCTGACCACAGGCTGTACTTGCTCCTACCCTGTGCAAACTCTGGAGTGTGCCTGGAATAGCAAGAGGTGGGAGAAGCCCTCCCGTGAGCCTTGGCGTGTGCCCTGGGACTGTCCTGCCTTAGTGTGGCACAGCACGTGGTTTGTTGTAGTGCAGTCGAGGCCGTGTTTCTGCCGGGGAAATGAGATTAATTTTGCACGGCTTTGCCAACGCCAGGGTCCCTCCTCCCCTCCTGCTCCTGCAGAGTGCCAGTTGTCGGCCTGTGCTGGTCACAGGGCATAAAGGTGGTTTGATGTGGTCGAATGGAGATCCCACTCTTGTCAGACAGAAAAGCGTTAAGGAGACCAACGATAACATTTGGGGATTGAGAGAATATTTGTTAATTTTGAGTAAGGCATCCAAGGTGCTTGTTATGCTGGACGTGGCACTGGCCCTGGGATCTGCCTGGCCATGGGGCACATCGGAGTGGTGCTCCCACAGCTCAGCTCTGAGAACAGGCTCGTGCTGAACCGAAACTTTCAGACAAAGGCAGATTGTACAGGCAGAGCTCACAGTCAGCCATCTTCTGCTCCCGGCTCCCGCAGCCTCTGCGGCAGCGTCTCCTTCCAGTCTGTGCTCTGATCAATGATGCTGAAGTGGGAAAGGAGTTTAAATGTCGGGAGGTTTTTTGCTTTAGTTGCTATGCAAATGACGTGATTTATGGCTCAATGTTGATAGAAAGCATGAAAATATTGATATAGAGCATGACAATATTGAGGGAAAGCCTGAAAATATTGAGGGAGAGCCTGAAAGGCAGTGCAGGGGCTGTGTCAGGAGCCAGCAGCTATGGATCGGCTCCTGGCAGCAGGAGGCTGCCGGGCCAAACCCCCGGATTTAACATCTTGCCTGCTGTTCCCTTGCTGGCTGCCAGCTCAGCCCGGGCTGGCACGGGTGGGTAGCACTGGCTTTTCCTGGAAGTCTGGAAGGTTCTCAGCTCATTTTCTGCTCACACTGGGGCCCAGCTTCTAGCAGGGCTGCGGCCCTTTTAGTCTGCTGAAATTCTGCCGCAGAGCCTCTTTCGAGGAACGGTGTTCCTCATGGTGTAGACGCTCTTGTTTTATTTATGGGGGGTGGTGGTGGTTGTTGTTTAAATCCATCACAGCATGAAAGAACCTGGAAATCCCTCTGCCTCTGTTTTGCTAAGAGGGAGTTAAGTCTCTACCTGATTCTGGTTGCTTAGTTTTTGCTCTGCAGAGCCCCATTATTCCTGGAGAAAAAACAGAAAACCCCCTCCATGTGGATACAACAGATTGGTGTGTGAGTAGGTTGTTTTAAGGTCAGCATTATGTATTGGAGATGCCCAGATTTATCCAGGAGACAAACTCTTTTCACCTTTTCCCGTGGAGATTCTCTCTTGGTGTGGCAATGCAGGCAGCCTTAGATGTCTCGGTGTGTTTCCTGTCTCCTCCAGGCAGAGTTGTTCCTGCTCAAGTTTGTTCGGATTTGTTTGTTGTGTGCAGCTTTGAAGGTTCTTGCCATGAGGCTGCAGCCCTGCTCTGGGCTGAGCCCCTGCTGACACTTCAAACTTGGCTTATTTTTCTAACCTTTCTCTCGAGTGGGGGTTTGTGTGTGAGAGCCACGGCAGGGCCACCTCCTGCCTGCCAGGGAGGCTGGTGTTGCTCATTTCCCTGCTTTGAAATGACATAATTGTCTTTCAAATCCCAGAAAACAGAACTTGGCCGTGTGGCATGATACCTGCAAGTGCTTTTCCCAAAAGTCTGCTAGACTTGGCTCCAAAATCCAACTCCAAAATCCCTGGTAGGCCAAGAGTCTCGGTAGCCATCTTAAACACAGTTGCCTGGCAATAATAAAATGGAAATATCCAAGCTTCCCATGTGTTCTGATCTGATTTAAAGAAATAAAAGAAGTAATTTCTGGTGTATTTTTGGTGACTATTTAGATTAAATTAACTTCTTTAGAGTGTATTCAAATGAAAGTTTTTATGTAATAAATAAGTAAATGAGCAAAAAGCCAACTGTACCTTGGGCTGGTCTAGTGGAAGGTTTCCCTGCCCATGGCAGGGGGTGGAATGAGATGGCCTTTAAGGTCCACTCCAACCCAAACCAGTCTAGGATTCGGATTATAACAACCTTTTCCTTGATCCCTCTGAGTGCACTGCATGTGTTGGGACACAGGGCTGGTGTTGGAAGTGTGGTTTTTTCCAGCTCAGCAGTGTCTCCCCCTCGTTTGGAACTCGGCCCCTTTGTCTCGGGAGAGCTCATTGGTAGCAATATCCTGTTTGAAGTTGTTTTAAAAGAATGACCTTGTAGGGCTTGTTTCCTGCTCTCTCCTGATTTGATTTCCTTTTTATTAAACAGGAAATAGTCTGATTACATAAAAGTGTGAGAATGACAGGTTTTTCCTTCCCAGCGAGGGTTGTTCATATTAATTCTATTCAGAAAATGCTCGACTGCCAGAGCAGCTGAAGTTAATTTACTTTGCCTCAAACAGTTGTTTACACCCAAAAGTTCCTCCTGGTGTGTTGCTGAGGCATTGTCTCAACCCGAGCAGGTTTCCTGGAGCACTCTGTGTCCAGGGTTCCACAGCAGATCCTTGTTCCCACGACTAGTAGGTGGCAGGAGTTCAGGAGCATGAAGTGTGCTGTGTGAGTTTCAAAGATCTGGTTCTGCAGCTTCTTTTAATCTTTTTTTCCCCTTTGAGCTAGAGCTCTGAATTGCAGTCGGAAGCGGCAGAGCTGGTGCTTCCTTACCTGGCAGCAAACGTGCACTTGAAATGTTCCTTCTCTTTTAGCTTTGTCCTCGGAATCACCGGCTGACCTGCAGTCAGGAGTTTGAGTCCAAGCTGCCCTGTGGACAGCACTGGTGATGAGTGAGGAAGGAATAACTCCAGGGACTGTACTCCAGGAGGTTTGGTGGCAAACCGGAGGTGGCTGGGGACAGCCCAGGACTGGCCTCTGTCCCGAGCCTGAGGGCTCTCAGGATGAATGAAGTTTACATTCCCTATTTAGGCATGGCTTACTGATGGTGTTTTACATGGACTGGGTGCCTGGGGAAAGGAATTCTGCCTTCCTCTTGGAGAGGGCCAAAAACTCGGGATGTCACTATAAAGTAAATGCTGTTCTCTCTCAGCCCCGGCCAGAAGGTGGGGCAGGGAGGGACCATCCCACTTGGAACTGTGGAACTGAGGGGGCCCTCGCAGCCTCACTCCTTTCCAGTATGAGTTTCATCCCATGGATTGGGGAGTGCTCAGGGATATGGGTGGGGTGGTTGGGTAAATGATGATGCTTCATGTGTTACGGGGTTGAGGGGTGAGTTTGGCTGAAGCAGGAAGGGAGAGGCTTTGAGACTGTTATTGGTGGGATCCACAGAAAAATGATGATTACAGGAGTGCTGACACTTGAGAACCAAGGTCAGTTCCAGGCTTGGAGAAGGTTGGCCCAGCAGTTGCCAGAGCGTTGGTGTGACCCCTCTGCAGTTTCTGCTGTAAGCTCTGCTGCTCCTGGTTTGAGAGCTGGGGTTTTGTCCCCCACAGCTGACCCTAGTCTGCTCACCCTGGTGTGTTCAGGCCTGTTGACCCCCCTCTTTTCCCTGTGCTGAGCCAGCAGGGATGGGTGGCCCTGGAAAATGAAACATCACTTTGCCAGGTGGTCGGTTGGCAGATGAGAATTTTCGAGATAAAAGAACTGGGAAGCCCTGGAAATCTTGTGCTTGTTTTTGTTTCGGAAGTTTAATTTTGAATTCTGTAGGTAGATTCCTCCTGATAGTTAGTGCAAATCTTTTCATATCCTACTGGCAAATCAGAGTTTCCCCAGTAAAGCCTGGGATTTCAGTGTCTCTGCAGTGTAACTCAGCAGTGTCTGACACTGTTACAGCTGGCCTGGAACCTAATTGGACTGGTATGCTGGAAAGTTTCTGGAGCAAGTCGCTTTGGCTCTGAGCTTTGTGCCAGTGAAATGATGAAGTACAGCAGGATGACTCTAATGAACAAGCTTTGTTTAAAGAGCTGGGCAACAGTATTAGTTTTGTTTTTAGTTTCCATCTCTGCTCATGGATGTATTGCAAGTAGATTTAATAAGCTCAGTGTCTCGCTATTCTTTGGGACAGTCTGTGGCTAGCTGAGAGCGTCACTGAGCGTTTGTGTTGCTGGAAGGTGGCAAATCAAAACCTGAACTTGTACAGAGCAGAAGTACACTGGAATAAAATGTGGTTCAAGAAAAACTGCCACAAAGCATGAATATGGCAAATCCCTCCTGGGAAGGGGGTCACAAAGGATGAATATGGCAAATCCCTCCTGGGAAGGGGGTCACAAAGGATGAATATGGCAAATCCCAGGACGAAGGTTGAACTATTTTTCTCATTCACAAAAGTCTGTCTGTCTGTGCAGCCCTTTCCTAGGGGATTTTAAGTGGTTTAATATAAGTTTTTATTTTGCTTACACCTCATTGAACAACTTCCTCTAAACCAAAGTACCTGAGTGCTGGCTCCAGAGCTGACCTCCTGGGTGCCTGCTGCAAAAGAAGCAGAAAACAGGGGGCTGAGAGTCTCTGCTCAGACAATTGCACCTAAACACTGCAGTGAGAGTTCCCTGATGTGTGTGTGTTGTTGGTGACGTAACTGCAGGGACAGGCAAGGCCAAAGGTACCAGGACAGTTAAATCAAGGCCCTTCTGCAAGGGGTGGAGGTGCTGAGCAGCATCTGTGTGTTCCTGCTGCTGCACGAGGTGTATCCTGCACTGTCAGGCCTCGGCGGTGCCTGAGCACGCAGTGAACTCACACTGTGTGTGCTGCTGTGTCCATGGTTTGCTGTGCAGAGGTGGTTTTATTCTGCAAAGTGTCAGAGCAGGGAGAGGCAATGGCTGAAGTACTGAGGAGTGTGGGAGTGCCTCGGTGTCAGTGCTCATGGCAGAAGTGGAGTGTTGGCAAGGCCTGGCCCTGTGTCGGTCGTGTTGTGGGGTGAGGGATGGCTGGCTCTGGGCTCTGGGAGGCAGCGCTGCCCTGGTGCCCTCACTGTGCTCTGCTCCCCACAGGTGCTGCTGGTGAGCAGCAGTCGCCACCCCGACCGATGGATCGTCCCCGGGGGGGGCATGGAGCCCGAGGAGGAGCCCGGCGTGGCCGCGGTGCGCGAGGTCTGTGAGGAGGTGAGTGAGTGTCTGATGCTGGGCACTGCTGCCCTGGGGAGGGGGTTGCTTTCAGCACTCTTGCTTGTGTTCCACGAGGTGAAGAGGGATATGGGGTCACTGGTGGTATCCCCATCACACATGGGAGGAAACTGGAGTCCTAAATAAAGCGAGCATGAGAATGTAATTAAACCTCTTAGCTGGAATGAACTTGTCCTTGCCTGATACCTTTAACTGAAAACAGATAAAATTCAGCCCTAGGCACTTCAATGCCTGTGAAGATATTCTCTGCTTTGTTTTCTCTGTATGAAGAACAGTTTCTTAAAAGAACTTCAGCTGTGCCTTTGAGGAGCTTCTAGTACTTCCCTAGGAGGTAGAAAAAAGCCCTTATGAGCCACTAAAGACACTCCAAATAGAGAGACCTTGGTATGTTTTGGTCTAGAACAGATTGTGATGTTTATGTGAATAAGTGAAATTGGCTATAAGTTACCAGCAACAATTCCTAAAGTGTGTATGGGTTTGTTAGCTCTGTTTTTCTTTTTCACTTGAACTTGTTTCAGGAGGGAGATCAAACACAGATCAGTGGGCTGTACAAAGAAGGCATATTTTTCTTTTAAAGCTGGAAGAGCAATCTTTTTCTTCATAAGAAATGTAAAGGCAGCAAATGGCAGTTGACTGCATTGTATGTAAAACATGTTTTTAGAATTTGCTTCTGAATATCAACAAATTGGAGAGATGCTTGTGTTCAGAAACGATTAAATGATTATAGATGGATGACCAAGTAGGTTCATGGTTACATAAGACAGGATTAAAAATGCTTTTGAGAGGGTTATAAATCTTTGTACTCTCTGCAGAACAGAAATCAAGAGCTAATTGATGGAACTTGGGAGGGCCCTTCTCCTGTAGTTGCTTTATTGAAATGTCTGGTATATGCAGGTTTCTCTCTGAAGTGTTTGGAAGTACCTGCTGCTGTCTAACAAAATGCTGAATATTTGGGCTGTTGGACTCATCAAATGTGGCAGCTCCTGAGTGGTGTGTTTCTCTTTGGATGTTTTTATAAACTAGCAGTTTATCACAAAGATACAAAAGATTATACAGTCAAAGTGTATTTTTTTCAGTGTCTTTAGGTCCCTCTAGTATTGGGGATTGCTACTTGCAAATTTTGTTTCCAGCTTGTAACACAGCTCCTGCTTTTCCAGTAACTCGGCAACCTTTCAACCACATAACAAGCCAAAGTGAGTGCAACCAGAACAATAGGAATATTTTTAGCTGCAGACTCCTGCTTTACAGCCCAAGTGTTATTAATAATGGAGTGATTCGATACAGAAGCCCGGGGTTCATTCAGGAGGTGCATGGCTTCACCTCTCAGTCCTTAAAATAAATGTGCATCACTGCTCCCCTCCCGGGAGAGCCAGCGCCTTCCATGGCAGCCCCGGCTGGAAGGGAGCCTTGGCACGGCTGGGGCAGCACAGGAACTGGTTTGGGCTGGCTGGGATAATCCCACTCCTGGCTGGTGTTCCCTGCTCACGTGGCCCGCTGCCACTGGGAGTGTAACTCAAGCTGTGGCAGCCTGGCAGGGGTGAGTCATGGCCAGGCACCTCTGCCCACCCCACAGGGAACAGCGGGGGAACAGCGGGAGCTCGGAGCACCCACGGCTCCCTGGGGCTGTGGGAGCAGCTGTGGGAGCTGACAGGACA
>NW_020884933.1:4057220-4068359 GCF_003945725.1 Corapipo altera | reverse complement strand
TGACAGGACAGGGGCTCCCCGAGGGGTCTGACAGGACAGGGGCTCCCCGAGGGGTCTGCAGGGCCCAGCCTGCAACAGGGACAGAAGGACTTGGGCACTCTGCAGCTCTGGGGGTGTGAGGCCTTCCCCAGACGGGCTGTGCTCATGTGCTGCTGAGGGTCTGCACACAGAAGTGGCCCCTATGGCCCCAGCCTCAAGCTCCAGGAGCTGTTTGCTGGGGGGATGTTGTTGGAACAGGAGGCTGGGAAGGATGGGAGCACCCACCTCCCCAGCTCGTTTGGCAGTGCTGGGCAGCTGGTGTGTGTGCCAGCTGGGAACCCCTGCTCTCCTTTCCATGTGAATCCAGGCATTTTCAACCTGCTTGGAGCTGAGGCTGATTTCTGAGTAGGTTTGATGTCTTTGCTTCTCTCCTGTACAGACGTGTCTGTCACGAGGGCACAGGTCCAGTCTGCTGCTCCTGTTGGGAGAGGGAAAATCCAGTTTCCTCCATGTCAATGAGCACAAAGTAATTTTTATTCTGAAAGAAGGTGGTTTCCATGCTGCTCAAAGCTGGGGAAGAAACGTGTGGAGTTTCTTCCCCTGACTTTGGTATGCCTTTTCCAGTTTTTAATAAGAGCCAGTTGGAAGAGCTGTAAAGACTCGTGACCCTTCCCGTTGCTTGTGGCCTTTGAAGATGACAGTAGGCTGCCTCTTCTCAATTCATTCTCTTTTGCATGGTGTGCATTTTCTTTTCAAAAGACGCTTCCCCAAACGAAGATTTTTAACTTCTCCTTTCACTCTTTTAATTTTACCTTGTATGTGTTTGAGTTTATCCATGTTATTACTGGGATAATTGTCATCTAAAGATATCTAGCTTTTCCCTCTTTCTGATATTCCAAATTCTAGAAGACTGTGCCAAAAAAGAAATGTTGATTGTGAGTGAAGGCTGTGATCACTCTGTCCCAGTTTGAGTCCAAGTCCTTGTCCTAGTTTGAGGTAGTCCTTATCTGTATTAATCTGTGCCAGCACGAGTATTAAAGTAGACAGGTACCAACACTTGTCATGCTCACTGTTGTCTGCATGAAATTGGAAGTGACTGGAGTTCTTGGGCATTGTTTGTGGCAGTGGCAGTAGACAACACACCCGCTCTGGGTCAGAGCAGCCTTTTAAGAATAAAACCTCTTATTCCTGACAGCTTGTTGGGAAATTCTGTAATCAGTCCTGCAGAGCTGGGAACTGCAGGTGTGTTCTGAAATTCACCTTCTAGAAAGCGTGTGCCCTTTCCAAACAGGTGTTGGTGCTCATGGAGTGTATTTTTTGCTTAGGAATAAGGGGGTTTTATGGGTGTGAGCAACTGGTGAAGAACATGGCTTAGAAAAAGATGCTTTAAATTAATCTTATTACAGAGTGACTTTGAAAAAAGTCACTGCACATTCGTCTGTGAAACCCATTTCATTTTTCACTTAGAGCATCTTTCACATCCTGACCTTTAAATGCTTAGTAAATGTCAAATTTTATAAAATTGCAGGAGTGTTTGTCGTGCTTTCTTCATGGGAGTCAAAAGCCAGAGAAGTTGTGCTTGATCCTGTGATCAAACAGGCAATTGGTGCCAGTATCAAATTTATCTGTAGTACTTTGATCTGGTTACTAGACCTTTTTTTCCCTCTTAAACATACTTTATAAGTCATCTTTACTGTTTCACGTATTTTGTTAGTGATTTAGAATACAAATATTGATATTTTTCAGTGCTAAAATACAAAGACTTTTTAAAAATACTGCAGGGACCGTGGATGAATGATGAGATGATGGCCTTGAACTCCTCCTAGAGTTAGTCTTGCCCAGAGCAAGTGGTGGCCCAGAGTCCCTGTGTGCTCAAATTCACGAAAATGAGTGCGGTGTCGGAATGTTTCTTCTCCCTGTCGTGGTATTTCATTTGTGTTTCACAAGCGTAGCAGCAAACACTGGTGCCGTGCAGTGCAGAGTTAGATGAATGAGTCCAGCCCTCTGTGAGACACAGCAGTGACAGCACAGTTTGCCCAGCAGGTCTGTGATCGGCGTCCTCCGAACGTGTCTGAACCCGCAGCCCTCGTGGGTGGATTTACACCTTCAGTAGTGCAGGTCTGAGAGCAAAGAGCTGGGTGTTCCACCACAGTACTCTTGCTCAGCAGTAATCTGTAGTAGATGCAGGCTTTGAGCCTAATAGAGCAAAGTGAAATAGCTGAAATTCCAACCCACATTTTCCTTAGCTCAGATGGAAGGAAATAAAAGCTGTCCCGAGGAACAGATGGTGTTGCTGCAGGCTGCTTTTTGCATCTGACCCCAACTTATTTTCAGCTTTGAAACCTGAACCTGCTGTTCTTGGATGTCTTCAGTAATTTTTCTTTATTAAAACAAGTTGTTCCATGAGCAGCAGAACTAGTAAAGCTTCATTTCCTCTGGATTTTTGTTCCTTGTCCTGAGCCCCAGCCCACCCCTGTGGGTGCAGCAGTGGTTTGAAGTGTGTGCTGCTCAGGCAGCTGCCTGGGCTCAGGCTGTGGCTGATGTGCTCTTGCCAGAGCTGCCTTTTCCTCCAGCGAGGACTCCCCGAGCCACTGGACACTGATTTGGATCAGCAGAGCAGGGAAGAAGCTCTGTGTGTCCTCTCTTGTGCCTGAATGTGCCTCTTCCCAGGGAATCCTGTCGTGTGATGGCCTTGCTTTGTTTCCACAGCTGCAGATGGAACAGTTGGTGCTGGTGCCCTCCTAGCCCTGCTGGTGGGCTCATCTCCTAGCATGTTCCTGGGATCCTCATGTACTCTGAGGCTACACCATGGGCTCCACGTGCAGCACTTGCAGTGCTTGGGGGGAACACGTCCCCAGGTCAGTTGTGCTGCCCCTACCACACTCATGGCTGAGGCCCAGGGGGGCAGAGGATTCTCAGTCCATTCACTGTCGAAGAGAAAATTCCTGAGTTGTCTGTTGCAAATTAAGATTGAGACCCTGCTGCAGGCCTGGATGAGCCTGTGACTGTGCTTTAACTCTCCAAGAAAATGCTGTTGGCCCCTAGGAAAGGAGGGCATGTGGAGCTTGCCCAGAGAGGAGCCCAGCAGTTCTGTTGCTTGTTACCAAGCTTGCTTTGTTAGTGACAGCAGCTATTTATTTTCTCAGGTGTCTTGGGCAACTTTTGTGTTAGAAACCTGTGTGAGACTGTGAATTCCACTGGCATGTCTCTTTGTTCCATTGTACAGAGACTCTTCTGTTGGTGTGGGAATTTAGTGCTTTACCAGAAAAACAGGCTGAGAGAGGCATTGGCCCCCAGGAGCAGTGGCTGATGTGCTTTGCAGGCTTTGGTAGGGACTTGCTCTATAAAATCAGCACATGTTTTGTTTGAATCAAACTATTCATTTATGTGGCCATTTAAGCTACATGTGATAAGTTCTTACATGAATCAAACCCTGGTGCTTTTTTGAGCTGTCTGATGGTAATTCAGTATGATTTTTCTACAGTACATGGTTGCCTTGGCATCGTTTTTTGTGCCTTTTTGGGTGAATGAGACCAGGCAGGACAGATTAGGAGGATCCTGGTTTGCAGACAGCGTTATTTCCATCATCTCCCTTTACCAGCACAGAAGGAAGGGCTCCTCACCTCCCTCTGCTACTTCAAGCACAGTTCTAGAGCTGGGGATAAACTGCCTGGGAGGCTGGTTGAGCAGGATTCATCCTTAGTTTCCAGGCTTGCTAGTTGCCTGGAGATAAATTTATTTCTAGTCAGGCTTGAGAGTTCAATAAACCGTCACAACAACATCCTTGGCTTTTGATTTGTTGCCTACAGGTAAATAAGGAGAGCAGAAATTCAACAGCCTTCTCCAGGAACCAGTGAAGTGGCTTAAGACAGTTATTTACCAGAAATATTGGATTACACTTCACCTTTTAACACATCTGTGTCTGTGTGGTGCAAAGGTGGAAGCCTCGTGTTCCTCCCTGTGTTCTTGCTGGCTGATGGACATGGCTTAGCTAAAAAATACATCCCACTGCTGAAGGCGTTCCTTGAGGGAAATGTATGTGAAGCATTTGCCTTCCAGCTGCCTTGGGAGCCCAGGTCAGCAGCCCCAGTTTCAGGAGGTGGGATCACTCCCCCACAAAGGTCAGGCCCTGCCATGTGCAGCACAGTGACCTTCAGGGAACTGCTGTTTGCTCCAGAAATAGCTGCATGGGCCAGAGGCAGTGGGGCACCTCTGGGCTGAGCAGGATGGCAGAAATTCTGAGGAGACAATAAAGTTTGTGTCCAAAACCAGCATAAAAGCTTCAGCTGAAAAGCTCCTTCCTAGAAGAAGAGCTCAGTGAGTGCATTACCAAAAGGATTTATATATCTGTGTGACTGACTGTTGTGGGGGAGCTGCAAACCCTTTGCTCCTGGGGCAGTGAGACGTGCTGTGGCTGGATTGTTTTGTACCTGTGAATGTTCATTCAGTAGGCTGGAACTTAACCAGGAATATATTCTCATTAATGAAAGTTCTTCCTTTCTGAAGGCACGTGACTGCACAGCAGCTGGTCAGTAGGACAGAGAATTTCTCTTGTCATTAACATCACCCAAACATCTTTTTTTTTTAAAACAGCAGCTCGACATAGCGAGATGCCTGGATCCCATCTGCAGGAGGCACTGTTTCCCTCGGCTGTCCAGGGTGTGTTCCAGCTGCTGGAGGCACAGCTGACCCTTCTTCCCGGTGGTGGCTGGGTCCTGTGCCAGGCTGGGTGGGTTGGTTCAGACCTGTTAAGTCATGGACCAAAATCTTCCCTTTCTGTAGTGAAAAAGGAGGGACTGTAAGGTTGGGCTGGGGTTTGCACGATGCAGCCCCGGAGAGCTGAGAACAGCTGTGAGGGGAGGAGCAGGTGCCAAAAGGGACACCAAGTGTGATGAAGGGGTAGATCCTCAGTAGTATTCAAATAGACAGAACTGTTGCTTAGATCTTCTCTTGATTTGTGTCTCTGCTTGATTCTAGAGTCCTATTTCAGCATGGTTTGTGCTATATCCAAAATCCTCTTGTTGCTGCTGCTGGGGCCACATCACAGCATCGGTGTGTTTGTGTTGGCTGGTTTCAGGTGTGTGCAGGACACCCCTGAAATACCTGGGAGCTGTCATGTTGCTCTGAGGGTGTAAATGGATGTCCTTTAAAGTTACTTTCTTAAACTATAATTTTGAGGAGTTGAAACTGCTAAACCTCAAAGCCAATGTTCCCTGTGCTCAGGCTGTAATAACCTGCAGAGGAGATTCTGGTCACGAGGAGTGTATTGGTATGCAAGGAGTAACTCCTCAAATATTTCTTCTTCCTCCGGATTGAATTCAAAGTTGCTTGAATAAAGGAAAACAAGATAAAAAATCCTGGGAATGCATGGATGATTAGAACTCGGGATACATTTCTGTCTCTTATCTTGTGACTGTGTTGATTTAAGATGAACAGAATTTTAGAGCATTTGCTTCCTGTCCTAAGGAACTGGTCCTGCACAACAAGTAGAAAACACGTACTGAGCTGTTGTTAAAGCATGTTTCTTTTCTCTTTGAACTTCTCCTAGGCTGGAGTGAAAGGGACGTTAGGAAGACTAGTGGGAATTTTTGAGGTAAGTTTCAGACATCGATGCTGTGAAATTTTGTTGCAAAAAATTGTCTTGGAGTAACCATGGCTCTGCAGGGTGTTGTGAAGTGAGCTGGTGCTTGTGTGGAGGGAAACTTCAAAGTTCCCTCTAAATAAAAGCTCACACTGATGTGTTCAGCAACTCTGATCATTGCAATGGGCACTTCAGCTGAAATCACTGGTGATAACTGGTACAACAGTGAATATTCTCGGTGCCTTCACACCCTTCTGGCTGCCAAAGGCCACCCCCAACCAGGGAGCAAAGTCCCTCCTTCTCTAGCACCCAGAGGGGCTGGTGCAGTGTTTGTGCTCCCGTGGGGTGCACAGCCACACCTGGGGGTGCTGCACAGTCAGCAGGTACCAGACACAGCTCCTGCCCTTGTTCTGTCCCTGACTCTGGAATTTCTGAGTTGTGTAAAAATCTTCCCTGTGGTTTTTTCCCAGCTGAGGAACTGATTTATAAGCACATCAGTCCTCCAACCACTTCCCCACAGATCAGGAACTACACTTTAGGGCTCCAGTCCCTAACAATATTTTCAGACCTCTCATTTAAAACACAACAGCTTTTAGTGGCTACAGACAAGCTGTAATGTGGCAGGAGCTGCACCCAGGGTGCCCCAGGGTCGTGGGGGGCAGTTTGCAGTCACCCCCTGTCCTGCTGCCCAAAATGGTTTGTGGTTACTCTGTTCCCCTTGCCTTCCAGAACCGGGACAGGAAGCACAGGACATATGTTTACGTACTTATCGTCACCGAAGTGTTGGAGGACTGGGAGGACTCTGTCAATATTGGTAAGCTTTGTGCTCGCTGCCCTTAACTGATGCAGACAAACCATTTCAGCTCAGCATCCCTCTGGGACCTGGAATCCCTGTGGGAGTGGTTAGGAAGGGTTGCAGTGGTGTGTCCTTTGGTTGCTTGGGAAAAAAATTTGTGGTCAAATTGAAGCTTTTGTCACCTCTGTGGCCCAAGAGAAGTTAAATAACTGTCCAGCTGTCTCTGCAGCAATTTTGTGTTTAATTCTTGCACTGGAAGGTGCAAAGCAAAGAGCATGAAGAGCTGTCCTGTCTGAGACTAGAGGAAATATATGTGAGCAGTGTGGGTTAATCATTCCCTGTTATCTTTGAAATCTGTGCATTTAAATTGGATTCCCAAATGGAAGTGAACCTGTTGTTCCCAGGAGGGATTGCACTGCAGCACCTGGAATGTGACTCTCCTTAGGCTGTGTATGGAAGGGGTTTATGGGAAGAAATTGAAGTTCACTTGCAAACTGATAGAAATTGGGTGGTGGTTGGTATGTGTCATGGATTGTCTTAAAATGAGTATCTGACTTGAATAGAAATTGCAGAAATAGCAAAATAAATGGGGGGGGGTGTGATTAGGAAATGCAAGTTAGGGGATGTGCTGCCCTAAACAAACACCTGTCCTGAGGATGCAAAGCCATCAGTGTGGGGTTGGAGTGGGAGGCCCTCGAGATCAGAGGATCCCAGGAGGAATTTCCCAGTGCCTTTGCACTGCCAGTTTGCTCACAGTGAAGTGAGTCCTGCAGCCTTGGTGCCCGTGACAGAGTGACAGCCCAGGAGCAGGAATGTTCAGGCTGGAAAGGACAATGTCGTTCTGTGGCACTCACTGATTTCTCTCCTTGCCCCCAGGGAGGAAAAGGGAATGGTTTAAGATAGAAGATGCCATAAAAGTTCTGCAATATCATAAACCAGTGCAGGCCTCGTATTTTGAAACCTTGAGGCAAGGCTGTCTGGCCAACAACGGCACCCCGGTGATGACCACGCCGTACTCCGAGAGCTCCGTGTCCGACATCAGATGACTGACGACGTCCCTGCCAGAGCCATTTCCAAACCCAGACTGAGACCTGGATTTCCCTCCCCTCCCCGTTTCCATGCCTCCTCCCTCACACCAGGCATGGGCAGCCGCCTGGGGCAGAGCAAGTGTTCAGAGTGCTGCAATTTAGTGCAAGGTGGGATTTTTTTTCATTGGCTTTTTTTTGCTTTTTTGGATCTGTATTTTGTAAAATACATTTTGTGCATGAAGTGCCCCTTTCCCGGTACTCCGCTCCACGGCCTGGAGGCTGCCAGCCCCTCCTCTGCCTTGTGCTCTGAAGTGTCCCGAGTGTCCCCTTCGTGTCACCCCAGCCAGGGTCGCAAATGGCTCTGGCTTTTATTTTTTTAATTACAAGACTTCAATGTGAGATCAGCTCTTCAAGTCTTAGTCTGTACTGTAAAGTGCTGCTCAGACCCATGTGGGGGTCACTTGCAGCACGTCTGTATAAACTTTTTTTAGATGGAGGATCTAACATTTTAATTTTGCGGGAATTTTTTTAATCCTGGTCTGCTTCTGAAAAGAAGGGTTCATAATTAATCTGTTTGCCTTTTGTTCTGTTTTTTAAAAATACACATTCTGTGACAGTGCTAGTGGCTGGGCCAGTTTACTCCCCATCCAGTATCTCCCGATTTAGTGCAGTGACACTTGAAGTTGAGGGCAGAGTTCTGATCACCTGCAGACATCCCTGCAGACATCCCTGCAGACATCCCTGCAGACATCCCTGCAGACATCCCTGCAGACATCCCTGCAGACATCCCTGTGGCTCCGTGGCTTCTCCGACAGCTTCTGCCAATGTTTCTGCATTTTCATCAGAGTGAAACCACAAGGAGTTGGTCTTTACCCCTTGGCCAAAACCAAACAGCCTCAGCAGCGCTGCGATAGAACCCGGACTGCATTGTCTGCAGCGGGAGCCGGGGCTGCACGGGGGTCAGACAGACAGACTGCAGTGTGGCTCCCCAGTGCTGCTCCCTGCTCCTGCTGCGTTCTGCTCGTGTCTCTCTCGTCCACATGCCTTACGCCGTGCTGAGCTGGAGACTTGGAATTTGTGCTAAAGCATCGGATCGGACCCACGGAGCGCTGCTGCGCGAGCCCGCGGTCGGACAGCCACGTGTGTCCTGAGGAGAGGTCCTGGAGGAAACATTCAGGTGTTGGGTCTCTTGTCCTGTGGTTCTGCAGCACTTACGGTCGCAGGTGGAGTGTGCCCTCTGTGAAAGGTACAGCTGCTCCGGCAGCATTCCCGGGGGGAGCCCGCCCGGCTCGCAGGAGAGCTCCCCGATGCGTTGGCACACTTCACACGGGGGTTTGTTGTTTTATTGCTGTAAGTTTCATGCTGTCTTGATTTGCCAACAGTGTTGTCTAGTTGGGAAATAAAATGGGAGGGGTTGGGGCTGGGGGGTGGGTTGGGTCAGGTACAAGTTTTGGGAGGGGCATTAATTAATCCCTGGCTTGGGACAAGAAGTGGTTGCTGAGTTCAGTAACCTCTCCTTTGTCAGAGCAGAGCCAAGATGTGAAATTAAATCTGCAGTGCTCTTTTTTTTTTTCCTTTTTTTTTCCTTCTCTTTATTTAACAAAAAATATTCTAATAAACACTCACTGTTCCAGAGTTTTCTCTCTTCCCGAGAAGCGCTTACAATATGAAAATCTGATAGAAATATCCATGGAGCCTGGGACAAGGGGGAATGGTATCCTTGCTGGTTTGGCAAGAAGCTGTTCATTTTAAGATCCTCTTCTGTTCCTTTCCTTGTTCTCCCTGCTTTCATCAGTGTGGAGTAGCAAGGCCAAAAGCAGTGCCAGCAATCGCTGACATGGAAAACCACGCGTAAGGAACAGCCCATTATTCAAGGAGTAGCTCAAACCCGGGCATCTGGAATTGAGCCTAAATTACACCAGTTCAGCTCACTTCAACTTAGAGACGAATGTACAATCCTTTCTCACTCTGTGCTGGTCAGCCTGAACCAAACTCTCAAAGGGCTTGAATATTCTATCTGGAAGTGTACAAGGAATTCCGACAGTCACTGTCCCCGCGCCCTGCGAGGCACCTGACACAGCCATCTACTGCCTTCGAGGAGTCTTGGTCTCTTCTGTACAGATTAGTATGTTGGAAACACGTTGCAACAAAACAGCTGGTACTCCTGAAAGAGTAACTGCAGTTTTAATATCAGCAGCATGCACACTTTTGTTTTTAAACTAAAAATGTTTTTACAGGGCTGTTAAACTGACAATATAGGGTAGAATATTGTTAATGACTTGCTAATGGCTTATTTGTTTGGGTCAGAAAAATAAATTGTGCCAAGAAAGTGTTTTAATGTGGCATGAATTGATGCTGTTACCACAGAGTGGCTGTTGTTATGCCTTGTAACTGGAAATGGCTTCTGGGGCAGGAATAGTCTTGACTGAAGAGATGCAGATTTCAGACCAGGCCTTAGCCCCGTGCTCCCTGAGCTCTCCCTGCACCACACCATTCCTCAGCATCTGAGGTTCTTTCTAGAGCTGGTCCAGCTGCAGACCCCAGCAATTGCAGTGGTTTTATCCCAACTGGTGTTAATTGGTTTGGGACTGACAGTCAGTGCCTGTGTGAGGGACGGGGAACCTGCTGGGAGAGTGGCCCCGTGCTCTGGTTCTGCAGCCTGGGCCAGTGCTGCTCGGTGTCTGTGCTGAGGCCACTGTCCTGACCCTGCTGAACCCCGTGGCATGAGCCTTGGGCTCCCAGCCTTGCTAAAGCTGGTGCTGTTCTGAGCTGGTAGCATTGGATAGGGAAATTCTCACCTCAGCATGTCGTGACTGGCCTGACCCTTACATGGAGCATCCCCTCAGAGCAGTTCTCAGCTGGCTCTCAGCCCAGCTCTGCTCCCTGGGCACTGGTGTGAGGTGCAGCAGTTGTAGGGCCCCCCTGAGCTGGCAGGTCTGTTCCTGGGTAGGTGCTGCTGTGAGCTCTTCCCTGCTCTCCATGGAGCAGGGAGGCAGCTCATTCAGCCTCAGCTGGAATGTGCCTTAAAGCAAACTCTGTAAAGGGAGAAATGAAAAGGGGTTGGAATCTGCAAGTGATGCTTTTTCCCTTGTGCGGACACAAAGTATTCAGTGGCTAAAAATGTGGGTAGGGAATGTCAGGAATCCTCAGTTCCCTTCCTGGATCCAGCACAGGCTCTGGGCCTCAGCTTTTCCATGCAGAAACCATGGCCAGCATTCCGCAGTGTGCGGTTGCTCCCGGGGAGCAAAATCCTGGAGGCTGCACAGGCCCAACGTGTGCCCCGGTTACAAGAGCTGTAGATTTTCCTGCCTGTTCTCAGACCCGCTGTTTTATCCCCAGTGGATGTGTTTGTGCTTTCACACAGCCTGATGCAGTGGCTGGACCTGTGCAAAGCAACAGGGGTGACTGGTTTGAGGGTTTGACCCTCCCAAGCAGAGCCTGTGGCCGGGGCAGGATCAGAGGTCTCAGTCTCTTTAGCCAAACCTGCCCCCAGCAGTGGTGGGGTTGCCGTGTGAGGAGCTTTGATCCCACAGAGATGCTCAGCAGCACTGGGTGACCCAGTGCCCTCCCTGCTCCTGCTCCCAGGCTGTTTTCCCTCCTGGCTCCATTTTCCTGCTCAGTAACAGCATCATCCAGTGGCTGTGGCTCTGCTGGGACACAGTGACCCTGTGGCTGGAGCACCCCTGGGCTTGTCCCCGAGCCCCTGACACACACACAGGGTGTGATCCTGAGCCCCTGACACACACAGGGTGTGA
>NW_020884933.1:4052909-4057210 GCF_003945725.1 Corapipo altera | reverse complement strand
ACACACACAGGGTGTGATCCTGAGCCCCTGACACACACAGGGTGTGATCCTGAGCCCCTGACACACACAGGGTGTGATCCTGAGCCCCTGACACACACAGGGTGTGATGCTCACGTTCCTGGTGTTGGAGTGAACTAACCCAGCTACTCTGGGCTGGGGTGGGGGCAGATCCTGAAGTTGTATTTAGATTTATAAAATCTCTTTTTGGTGCTAGTTCATCTGGGGTTTTTTCCCTTTTTTTTTTTTTTTTTTTGGTGGGAAGGTGGGAATTTTGAAGTTAAACTTGGGAATTTTGAAGTTATACTTGAGAAATTGGCTCTAGAATTGCCTCAGAAATGAATGTGGGGAGGTCCAAGAGTGTTTGCTGAACTTCCTGTGTGTCCTGTTTTATATTTACTATATCTCGAGATCTGGAACAATCCCTTTGCATTATTTGCTGCTCAGTCTTTCCATGAGCTCTGTGTACCTGGGGCTCCCTGGCAGCCCTCGGAGCCGGGTGTCTGCCTGAGCCTTCTCCACAGGAACCCCAGGGTCAGTCAGAGCCTCAGGGCCTTCCTGTCTCTGGTTTGTGTCTGAGCTGGTACCTTCAAACTCACTCTCCTGACTGAGTGGGACTGACACCGACCCCGGCACTGACAGGTGTGAGCAGCCCGAGGGAAAACGGGCTCTGACCCCTCACAGACACTGTTCTGAGTCATCCCGGTGTCCAGGCCTGGGGTGGGGCTGCTGCAGAGCCTGGGAGGGACCCCGGGGTGTCCTGCTTTGTGTGACATGGTGGGGTTGGTTGGGATGTGTGGTTGGTTGAGATGTGGGGTCAGCTGGGATTTGGTGGGGTCGGTTGGGATGTCTCATGGAGGTCCTTATGCCGCTCTTGCCGCTTGGCTTCCGCAGGGAAGTGTCAGCAAGTTTGGAAGAAGAAAGCTGATGTAGAGAACAAACTTGCTAATTTATTAGAATTAAAAGAAGCCTGAGATTTTCAAGTGTTTTCAGTGAATCATAAGTGAAATGCTCAGTTCTCTGTGAATTTGAGATTGGTTTTGGACCTGTAATTCCCATAATCTGTTTGGGTTTCTTTTCCTGGCTGCAGGTCTCGGTTCTTCACCCCAGCGCTTGGTGTTTCTTTTCTCCTGGTGAAGTTCACGTGGGAGGGTTATGACGAATTAAGGTGAAATAGTTTGCAGAAACACTTTACAACTGCAGAGGCACTTTGGAAACGGAGCATTTCAGTGGACACTTTTCCTTACTCATTTTTGTGACACCTTTGCTCAAAGTCAAACACGTTCAGTAGAAAACATGTCCCGTTTCCTTCAGGGCTCAGATCTCAGTTGGAGCCTCTGGATAATGCAGGTGCTCTCCTGCTTGATCCTGGCTGGCAGGTGTAGCACACACCTCCATGGCTCTGATCTTTCACCCGCAGTGTCTCCAGGAAGGCCAGAGGGCTCTGCCCACTCTGCGCTCGCTCCGTCGGCGGTCAGTCGGTCGGGGTCCTGTTGGGAAGGGTTTCCTCTGTGGAGTTGTGTGCAAGGGGGCAGCTGTCAAGTAAAAAGTTAAAAACATAAAATTCGTGGATGCCAGTTTGCCAAGCGTGTGGGCTGTAATCTAGTGCCAACCAATAAACACACCAGTATTTCACACGGCTCTGCCTCCAGCCTGGTCTCTGTCCCGGCGCTGTTACTCACGTGCGTGAGCTTGGAGATAGGCAGTAGTGTCACCTGAGGAGAAATCCCTCCCTGCAGTGGCCTGGGACAGTCACAGCCTGGAAGAGGAACTGGAGGGATGTCACCAACAACCTGGTGTTGAGATGGGCTCGCTCACAGGGATGGCCCTGCAATAAACCTGGGCATTTTAAGGAGAGAGCCTCGTGGAGCAGAAGTGGTCCTGGCTCTGAATCTGCTCTTTCTCAAAGTCCTTCCTGAGAGCCCCTCCCGTGGGAGTAGCCCCTGGCAGTGGGAGAGGCCTGGTGGAACCTGCACCAGGTGCCAGTGGCACTGCCGGCCCAGCCAGGGGGACACGGCAGGAAGGTGAGCTCCTGCATTTCCCTGCACAGTAAATGTGTCCTGGAGACCCAACTCTTACCCACCCTTTGCAAATTCCCTGTGGGATCTGCGTGTGACCTGGCTCCTCCTGTACTGTGAGGCTGCAGTGAGGGAAAACACAGCGACTGGTGCACGTCAGCCCCGTGTTCGGCCGTGGTGCCCAGGGCAGAATTAATCTGTGCTGACGGCGCCGTTAATGCCTGAGCAGCGAGGCTGTGCCCCCCGGGGACGGCGGCACCTGCCCCCACCCCGGCATTTCTGGCTGGATGAGCAGCCGGAGGGATGCACTGGCTGGAAATCCAGCCACTTGTTCTCAGCTGCTTAAACGGGAGCTTAGCAGCTCAGCAGAGCTGTCCCCAGTTATGTGCTGGGGGCTGCTGTCTCGAGTGGGCTTGGGGGCACAAATACCCTGTGCTGCTATTTCAGTTCCTGTCACCCACTAAAAATTTGCCCCCCACTAGCTGGCCCCCCTTCCACCCAGGTCAGGAAGGAGCCTTGTCCCCAGGAGCAGGGACAGTGCTGCCCTCAGCCTCCCTGACATCCTCCCCCACTCTGGGGTGAGCGAGGGGGAGATTTCACCAGGGATGTGCAGCCCCTGCACCGCCCCAGCCTTGGCTCTGCTTTTCCCCATCTGGATGCTCTGGGCAGCAGTGGATGGGAAAAAATTAGTCCTGTGGTGTTTGTGGGTGTCCAGGGCTGGCTCTGCCTTGTGGAGCAGCTTGGTGATCCCCTGGCCTGCTCCCAAGGATGCTGCTTCCCCTGGGCCCTGCGTGTTCCTCCTGGCCGTGTGCTCCTGCTCACGCTCTCCAAGGAACTTTCCTAGAGATTGCTGGATTTATTTTTAGCTGTGGCACAGCAGTGCCAGGCTGGGAGGGGACAGGCAGTGGCAGATGGTGGCAACGTGGGAGGCCCATGGGGTGTCAATGCCCCCCACGGCAGTGGGGGATTTGGGGGCTGGGGGGCCCTGGGGGTCCTGTCCTGCTGTGTGGTTCCCCCACTGCAGTGGTGAGTGGGGGGAGCTGGGGGGGCTTGGCTGGTTTGGGAAGGGTCTCTTGGGCAGGGAGGGTCAACACAGACAATGGGACCAGTGCGATTGCTGGGGAGAGGGGGGGCTGGTGGGGCCAGTGGAACCACCAAGGACAATGGGACACGGAGAACAGCAGCTCAGCCACTCTTGGGACAGCTGGTGTCCTTTTCCAGGCTGGGGAGGGGAAAATAAACCAGCATGGGCTGGGAAGGGGGTGAAGGCAGCAGTGCAGGCAAGGTACAGGCAGCAGTACAGGCAGTGGAACAGGTAGGGTGCAGGCAACAGTACACACAGTGGTACAGGCAGGGTGCAGGCAGTGGAAAAGGCAGGATCCTGACTGTGTGGCTTGTTGGCCTCACGCTGGCCTTTGCCATGGGCAAGTTCATCCCAGAGGCTGCAGACCAGGAGCTCAGGATGCTCCAGATGCTCGGCGGTGACACCGAGCCCTGTCCCACTGCCAGTCCAGGCACCAGGAGCCGTGTCCCCCCAGCTGCACTGTGTCCAGGTCCCTCTCTCCCCTCCTTTCACTCGATGATTGTTTTGCAGCTGATGGGAAGTGCAGGGGGCCCGGTGCTCCCCGGTGTCCCTGCTCCTGCCTGACCCACTTAGCGGGGCCATCTGCTCCCCGCGGGCAAAGCGGATTAACCCGGGCCGGGATCGGGGCTGGGCCGCTGCCACCGCCGGGGCGGCACCGCCATCACCGTGACAGCCCTGCCCGGGGTCCAGCCTGGGGGGGATTGGCCACAGCAGGAGCCCCCGGCCAGGGACCCACAGCAGCCCCTGACGTGGGGGGCCCTGCCCGTGACCCTGCACTCTCCGGGACCTCCCGGGACCCCGTCTGCCCTGGCCACGGGGACTGTTGGCTCACGCCGTACCTACATCTGCATCCCTCTGTCCATCCGTCCCTTTCCATCCATCCATCCATCCACCCATCCACCCATCCTGCTCCATCCATCCATCCCTCTGTCTCTTGTCCCGCCCATGCCCCCAGCTGTGCACTCACTACATCTGGCTGGCCCTCCACCCAACCCTCCCTCTCCCGTCCCTGTGCTGCTCCCCGGGGCCTTTTCTTCCCTTCTTCCTTTCCCCCCTTTTCCCTCCCTCCCTTCCCTCCTTTTCCCGGGATTTCCTTCCCCCTTTTCCCGCCCCCCCCGCCCGGTCTCTGGCGCCCCCTGCCGGCCGCGCGCCGCCAGGCCCCGCCCCTGGCCCCGCCCCCCCCGCGCCCGGCCCCGCCCCCC
>NW_020884933.1:4029430-4042909 GCF_003945725.1 Corapipo altera | reverse complement strand
GGGGGGGGGAGAAGCGGGGAGAGGGGGCGAAAAAAAAAAACCGGAGCGAGCTCCCAGCCTTACTGGAGGGGATCCAGCCGCTAAAAATAGCAAAATCACACTCGAAATTAAATAAGGGCAAACAGGCGAAGGGAGCTCCCAGTGCCGGCGGAGCGGGGGAGGCGGAGCCGGGTTCGCGTCACGGCGGGGGCGGCGCGGGGGGCGCGTCCCGCGGCCATTGGGTCGTTCAAAGGACGGAGCGGCGGTTGCGGGCCCAGCCCCGGGCGGCGAAAGGTCCCCGAGGGGGGATGGAAGGTTCCCCCGGGGCGGCTGGAGGCACCCTCCCATCCTCCTGCCCCGGGATGCTTCCAGGGATGCGCCCGGCTGGAGCCGTGCGGGGGTGCGGCGACCCCCGGCTGGGACCCCCCGGCTGGGGACCCCCCGGCTGCCCCCTCGCGCTATTTCGGGCTGGCGTGGGGGGTTTGGTGTCCCCGCGGGAGCAAACATCGCCCAGGGCTGGGCTGCACAGTAATGGTCAGAGCACGATGCTCTTTCCATTTTCTGCCTCCCCACCAAGTGAAACCCCCCCCAAAAGCATCCAGTCCCCATTTGGAGGCACCAGCAGTGGGGGATCCATCCCTGGGGCTGCCAGGGCCACCTGGCTCGTGCCATGATATTTATTTAATGTGTTATTGCAGCCCTGCTGTGGAAAGGGGAGGCTGGTGTGGGAGCGGGTCCTGCTCAGCAGAGAGGTTTGGGGGGCTGGGGAGCAGCCTCAAGGCTCCCCTGGGATTTTGGCAGGTGATGGGCTCAGTCTGCAGTAAAGAGCTTTGTTCTGAATTCCTCTGGTCTGTCTGGAAATGGTTTAGGTCAGTCTGGAATCAGCTAAGCTCTCCAGCTGGGTACCCCAAAACCCAGGCCTTTGCTGTGCCATGGCAGGGTTTCCAATGCTTATCAGGCACATGAGATCTCATGGTGGGTTTTTTGATGGGATACAAGGAAATCCAGAGCTCAGCATCCTCTCAGTGATGGGACTGTGTGAAATTCCCCCAAACTCCTGTGAAAACTCCAGTCACAAATCTAATGGAAAGTCTGATTTAGGTGCTTTTGACCATCCTGACTCTAAGGGTTGAAATCTGGAGTGAGGAGCTGAACTTCAGACTGTTGGATTTAAGTTTCAGGCAAGTTTTTATTGAAAAAAGGGCAGCTTTAAAAATGTGAAATGTGAAAGTAACAATATCTGCCTGTGCAGAACTGCTCTGGTGGGGAAGGTTTGTGATGTGAAACAAACCAAACCAAATCCAGCCAGGCTTGGGGCACTTGTTTCTGCTAATTGTTACTTGGATTTTTTAAAATCCCCTGCAAATTCCCCTGCCTAAACCAGAATCTGAGTAGTGCCCCTTTCTGAAAATTAAAAAATGAAAGCAAAGAGCAAGGGAGAACCCTCCTGCAAGAGGGTTCCTGTTCCCAAATGCCTGCAGGAAGAGCAGGCATCATCCTACCATGTGGTTGGGGCTGCAGCTCCCAACCCAGAGCAGTGGTGGGTATCCCCCATGCAGGGCCTTGTGTCCAGGTAAGAGGTTGTTTGCAGACTCTGAGTATTCTTTTTTTTTTGGCTAAAATTAGTGTTTCCTCAACTGCAGGCAGCCCTGCCTGGGTTTGGAGGTGCCAGGGTGTCTTCTGCCCCAGCTGTGCCCAGGATCACGTTCAGGCTTCCCCCCCTTTGCTGGGAGCCCAACGAGGAATTTGTTTTCTGTCCTGGCAGAGGCTCGTTGTTATTAATATCCCTCATTATTTATTCTGCAGTGCTGGTGAATGGCAGTGGCTGGAGCACTGCAAAGGACTGGGGCTGTTTTGCTTTGCTTTGATCCCTCAAAGTTTTGGCAGTTCCCCACTGGCTGAGCCCATGCCAGGCCCTCCCCACACTGGGGTCACCCATGGATTGACCACTTGGTCTTTAAAGAAAAATAATGCTGAGGTGGTGCCCCAAAACTAAAGAGTGGTGGGGAGATGCTCCCAGGAAACCGGCCCAAAAACACGTGCAAGGAGGGAAAAATGGGGCAAAAGCCTGGGCTGGAGCAGTGCCCAGGGCCGTGCCCAGGTCACAGTCCAGGGCCGTGCCCAGGATCACAGCCCAGGAAGATCATTTTCACTTTTGTTTCTGTGGGTTCCTGAGTTACAGCCCGTGGCCCAGCGGGTTTGGGAGCAGGACTGGGCAGGCTCTCCCAGCCTGCAGTTCAGCTCTGCAGAGAGACCAGGAACTGAAAATGGCTTGAAACAGAGAAACAAGTAATTTATTATCCCTCCATTGCAGCTGAGCCCAACGCAGGGCACGGAGGAGCAGCCTGTCCCGTGCCAGGTCGCCACCGCACCGAGCTGTGCTGCCCCAGTATCCCAGTGAGCCGAACGCGCTGGGAAAGCCTCCGGAATGCCAGCGGGGATGTCCCGGCCGGGCTGTTCACAGGGCTGGCCGGCCATGCGGGAGGGGACAGGGACAGGGGCGGAGCCTTTGTTTCCCCTCCTGGCTTTGTTTCCCGGTGGCCCCATTGGAGAAGCCCCATGTGGCCAAACAGCCCCGGACCCACCCCAAAACAGGCCCATTTATTTGATTAAATGGCTCCTTCCTCCTCACTCCTGGAGCAGATTGAGATCTCACCAGGGCAGCGTTTTCCTGCAGCTTTATTCTGGGGACAAATTCCTAAATCACCTGATAACTTATAGGCTTATAACCTAACCTAATGCTGCTGCTCTGCACACGGGCCCGGGGTTTGCAGGATGCAGCGACACCCGCGCCATGGGCTGCATGTGCTGCACACGTGAATTATTTCACATCTCTGTTTATCTACCCAGTGTTTCAGCCTGGGAGGAGATCTGATGGGATGACGGGTGCCCAGTGCTCGGGAAACGCTGAACCCCTGCAAGGTCTCCTAAAGAAAAGGTGCTTGAAATCAGTCCCAGTTCCTCGGGCTCCACTGAGCTGCAGGTGCCGATCGGCCACCCCAAAAAGCACCCACCTCTGGGGAGTCAGGGGGGACCAGAGGGTGGCCCTGAGGGGCACACAGCTTGTCCTATCCTGCCCTGTGTCCTAGTGACTGCCACTGAGCCCCGTGGCGTTTGGGGATTTGGGTGCCTAATTCCTGCTAATTTCCCTGGGAAAGGCAAAAGCGGATCCTCTGAGGCAGCTCAGGTTGTTGGGTAATTGGAAGGGCCACCCGGCTAATTACGAGTGTGTGCGTTTGTCACCTCCAGAGCCCTCTGGAACAGCAGTTAATGCAGAGTGATGGGGGCTGGATCCCCTGGCTCCAGGAGCTGGGGATTTACAGGAGAGCCTGGCTGCAGGGTGAGGCAGGAGCAGGGTTTGGAGGGGCTCCCTGCCCTGGGCTCTGGGGAGCCAGGGGCTGCAACATGTACACCCCTCCCGCCCCACACAACTAACTCCTGGTATCCTGCTGATCCTCTGGGACCCGCAGGGTGAGCAGGATCAGCCGGTGGGGCTGGAAAGTGGCTCTGGCTCAGGCTCAGTGCTGAGGCAGCCACCCCTCACCTGCGTGCCCTCACCTGCCGGCACCTGTGGGGACACGTCCCTGCCCGTCACCCCTGCTCGGTGGCAGGAGGGTCTGGTTTAGTGCTACTCCTGTCCCCTGGGATGGCAAAGATGCATTTTGGGTGCTGCTGCCGTTGGGATGGGGGTAGTGAAGGGGCCGTGTGTGTGTGGTGCTCTGGCTTAGCAGGCCAAGCTAGAGCACCCCGTGAGTTTTGGGGAGCTGCTCGGTGTCCCATGGTGGGTGCCCTGTGCACCTCGGCCACCGGCTGTGCCACCTCCTGGGCCTGGGGCGGCTGCTGGCCCCGCAGGGAGCGGGATGCTCAGGGGCTGCACTCATCCCTGCGAGGCTGCACAATGGCCTTTTGTCTGCGGGGCTGCCCCGGGAACATCCCGCCATCCCAGTTTCCCAGTAACATGAAACCTCCTCGAGGCTGCCTGCCGGAGCACAAAGCCTGGGGCTGCTGGGGGGGCGGCTCGGCCCGTTCCCGGCTCTCCCCGCGCTTCAAAACATGTGCACCGAGCGCGCTGGGGCTCAGGCGGGTGGTGGGCGGCCCCGGCCGAGCCGGGCTCCTGCTGGAAAGGGGGTGGCATGAACCGGGGGAGCACCAGGAATGGATCCGTGTGCCATCCCCCTGCCCACAGAACCTCTGTGCGGGGTGCAGCTGACCCGTGGTGGGGGTCTGGTGACTTCCTCGCCTCTGGTCTCCCCACCGTCGCTCCCCAGTCCTCCCTGGGGGCACTCAGGGAATGTTCCAGCAGGTGAGAAAATACCTCCAGGTGCTCCCTGGAGCCCCTTTCCCTCTGCCCTGCCCTGGGGGTGCTAGCGGGGTGTGGGGGGGAGTGGTACAGGCCGGGGAGGAGCCGCTGTAAATCATTAACGTGGATGCGGAGGAAGGGAATGCCAAGGGTCATTAATCCAGGGCTTGCTGAGTGGCTCGCAGGGGCGTCTGGCAGCCCGGTATTTTTTTAATCAAGGTATTTTATTGCAAGTGGCACAGCAAATCTGAGCAGGGCAGCACAGGAGCCGGAGCATCCCAGGAGGGGGGGGGGGGATGTACTGCAAGGGGCTTCCAGGGGGCTGGAGGACACGTGGTGCAAGGGACAGGGGATGTTTTTCCTACCCTTCCCAGCCTTTCCTGCCTCCTCTATCCCCTGGAATCTCTGCAGTTCTGTTCAATAGGGAAGGAGCCCCCCACTCCTTGGCCAGCTGCTGAGTTCACTGTGGCAAAGGGGACACAACGGAGAGGCTGCTCCTTGTCGGGACTCCAAGAAAACACTTTTCCCTGCCAAATTCCTTGACACTTTCCCCTTTACTCAGTTCCGGTTGGAAAAGCATCGAGGACCGAGGGACTTCCCTCCGTCCCAGTGACTCAGGTGGTGGTCACCAAGGTGACTCAGCTGCTGGCAGCGTCCGGACTCCGGAGGGACACGGGGGCCCGGGGTGACACAGAGGCAGGGAAACAGGAACGGGAGGCGATGCCGGAGGTGACGGGACGGGGAACGGGGCCAAGCTGGCTGCCGGTGTAAGGGAGGGAGCGGGAGCCGGAGCAGCCCTGCTCGTGTCCCTTCCGCGGCCTGGGGGTTCGACTAACGGGCTTTGGGGGAGATGGAGATGGGTGGGGGCGGGCAGTGGGTGCAGCACCTTATGGTCAGTGCACGACCCGAGGCAGCAGGGCTGGGCGGGATGGAGCGTTCCGGGATGGAACCGGCGGGTTTTCCTGGGGGGAACGCGCTCCCACCTCGCCAGAACCACAGAATTATGGAATCATTTAGGTTGGAAAAGCCAACGCTGCGGTTTCCTGCTGCCACCTAACGGGGAGAGGCTCCGGTAGCGGGGCGGGATGAGAGGGGGCTCCGCATCCTTCCCCCACCCGTTCCGTGGTGAGTCCCAGCATCCCGCCCCGGGAGCAGGACGGTGCTGGGGTGGGCTCGGGCCAAAGCGGGGCCGGGCGGGGCTGAAGCGCGTTCCTGCCGCTCCCGCACGCAGCCCGCCCTGGCAGCGCCCGCGGGGACTTGCTGGGTGCCCTGGGAAGGGATGGGCGGGGGTGCTGCTGACCCCGGCTGCAGGGCTGAGCCCTCCACGGGCTGTTCGCTCTGTCCCCGCACTGCAGGGGCAGCAGTTTGTCTCCACCAGGGGCCCCCCAGGCACGTGGCGTGTCCCCGACCCTGCGATGCAGCTCTGCCATTCCCGGGGAAATGTGACATCCAGCCCGGAGGATTAGGGCGGGCTATAACGGGCTGGGTGGTCACCGACCGTCCCCGGCTCCGGTTACGCTGCCTGGCCCGATGCTGCCTGGCCATGCCAGGGGCTCATCTTTCAAATGACAGGGACACAGTCACAGGGGGGCTGTGGGGGGCACCGTGGGGGTCAGGAGCTTGGAGGGGGGCCCACAAGGCTGGAAACCAGCATGGGGCCGAGCATCCCACCCCTCTGTGTCCCAAACCCATAGTGGGGGGAGCAGGCTGTGGTTACCCCCCCGGCCCCTGCCCAGGAGGGGGGTCCCCCACAGCACCCACCACCTTCAGGACTTCACTGCCGGGGCAGGAGGACCCCGTCCTCCAGCCAAGGGGGTGTTTGCCAGGCTGTCACCCACCTTAGCCAGCTCCAGGCCTGGCAAACGGCTCCCTTGGCAACTGCTCGTGGTCCGTGGGTGCCGCAGGCGCAGGCGTGGCTCCCCTGGCTCCCCTCGAGGGAGCGTCACGACACCGGGCTGGGGGCGGCTCGGCGTGACTCGGAGCTGGGGGAGGACAGCAGTGTTCCCGTTCCTGACGAGCAGTCCCATGGTCCCTGTGGGGGGAGAACACCCCTGAACGAGCCCACCCCCAGGCCAGCACCCACATGTCGCCCCTAAACAGAAGGATGTGGGTGCCTGGAGGGTCCCTGTTCCCCAGCACCCGCGGGGGGAGACTTGGGGTGCATCGACTGGAGGGGAGATCTTCCCTGGAGATTTAGGGAAGGCTCCTGGGATGTGGCCTATGTTTCATCTGCTACACAAGGGTGACAGGAAGGTGTTTGCACGTGGGGCACAAGGGGACAGCCCTCAATGCAGCCGTGTGTGGGGTGGGGATTTAGGCTAGTGATTGCCCCAAACGCCTTCCCCCCATTCCCCCTGGGCTGGAGGGATCCCAGCATGCTGGATTCCTTCTGCTGCGTTGCTGCAGTGAGAGCAGCTGCCATGGGAAGGCACTGGTGGCCTTTGCTGGAGATGCTGAGCCCAGCTTTGAGCCCGGAGTGCTGGTGTGGGAGTGTGGGCTGGGCTCTGTGGCAGCTGGGGGGCTCAGGGCTGGCAGATCCTGCAGGACTTGGCTCTGGCCAAGGTTGGCTCCAAATCCTGGCTGCACAAGTTGCTCTAGATCTTTTTTTCATCACTCAGTGAAAACCACCCCAATGTGCTGAGCACCCTCCTCCCAGCCCTCATCCCCCACTGCTGGGGTGCCTTCTCCCTCTGGGATCCCACAGCTCCCTCCTCCCCTTCCCCAGCGCTGAGCCCCCCTGGAGCTGAGAAATGCACCCACCTCTGCCTCCCTCTTGTCCCAGGAGATAGGGCTTTGTTGGACTGTGCACAGGAAAAGCCCCAGGACCCCTCTCTTGGGAGCTGTGGGAGAGAGAAAAAAAACACCCAAGAAAAAATAATTATAATAATAAGGGATTTGAATTTTGGGCAGCCAAATGCGGCCGGGGCCTTTGCTGAGCTCTGCAAAGAGAGGGAAATAGGAAGGAGCTCCTAATTAATTGATTAGCATCCAAATTGGGAGCTGAAAGGGGCTGGGGGGCAGCTGCTGGCAGGCATGTGAGCCTGTGTGTGTGTAAGGGCAGTGGATGTGATGGGGATGGGGCTGGATCTGATCCAGGGTGATGACGGGGGAGATGGTCCCTCCTGGTGTGGCTTTGCTGGTCCAAAGATGGAGCCATGAGGATGGGGAATCTCTTGGAGTGCTGCTTCGCAGTGTGGGGTCCTTCCTCCCTCTCCCCAAACCCTTTTATAACACTTCCAAAAGCCACTTTCTTGCAGAGGGAGGGGCCCTTCCCAGTGCAGCCCCTGCTGCAGCCCCCGATCGATGACCAACATAATTACTCCTGCAAAGGCAAATCCGTGCCGGCCTCGGCTCTTGGTCCCACTCCAAGGAAGACAGTGTTTCCTTGCAAGGATGAGGCCATGAATATTTTATGTCCAAAGAGGATATTTCTTTCAGGAGGTTGTTGCATGAATTATGGAGAAGTTGGGAGGAGAAGACGGGTGCTGTTCTCCGGGTCGGCTCCGAGCTGGAGGCTGTGCTGGCACCGTGGGGCTTTACCCAGGGTCCCTTTCCCTGGGTGATGGGCAAGGTCTGCCCCTCGCCCCTCACCACAGCAGCAATCAGGGGGTGTGCTGGAGGAGCCTTTGCTGCAAATCCATCCTAACTGGGGGCACTTTGTGTTCCAGCAGAGCAGGTTGGTGCACGCAGAGGGAACGGGGCAGTTCTTGTGTGGGGTCGGACGCAGGATGGGGGCTCAGCTGCTGTGTGGTCTGTGAGAGGAGGGCATTGGCTTCCCCGGGCACTTGGAGGGGAGAAGCAAGGCAACAGAGGCTCCTGGCCTGCTCCATGCTCCCCTCCTTGCTTTCCCCTATATCCTGGGAATCCTCATGCCTGGCTGGGTGCTCGAGATGCCAATGATTGGTGCGGGGCCCATCCAGCACCCCGTGGCTCTGTGGTGCCAGTCCCTCGCTGGCAGCTCATGGCTCCTTCTGGCTGAGAGCCAGTGATGCTTCTCTCCCGTCCATCTGCCCTGTCCCCTGCCCATGTCCTGTATCCCGGGTGCTGCTGCCACCCTGCTCCAGCACGGCTGCTTGGGCAGAATGAGGGGATTGACTTCCACACCATCCGTGGATTCCATCTTAGTTAATATGTAAAGATTTTCCTCTAATTGTCCTGTGAGTGCAGAGGGAGTGTGTGCTGTCTGGCCGTCACAGTTAATTTTACCACCAAATGTTCTCTCTCTTTCCCTTTTCTCCTTTTTTTTTTTTTTTTTAAAGAAAACATTTCCAGCTGCTGACGATCCCTGTGGGTGGAAACACCCCTCCTGCACCCAAATTGAAATGCAGACAGAGCCATCTGCCCCCTTTCCTTGCAGAACCTCCAGTGCTGGGATTGGGGGACAGGGCAGTGTCCCTAGGACATTGCACTGGGGACAGGGGGACATCTCTGGCTTTAAAGATGAAATTGGTGGAAGAACAGGAAGGTTGGTCCATGGGAGCAGGGTGGCACTGCCAGGACCCTGGTGTCTCTGAGGCCACGTGGTGGGTGCTGGTTCGGGGGCAGATCCTGCACTCTCTGGAGTGTCAGCAGAAAAAGCTGCTGAAGGTGCACAACGAGGGATTTCCAACAGAACACTGTGCCTCAGCTTTTCATGTTTCTGTATTGTTTAGACCCAAAATCAGGAGAAATCACTGCCCAAAATAGCCTCTGCATGTCCCTGAGCCTGCACCGTTTCCTCCTCCTTTGTAAGCAACAGCTTCTGACTGGGATGGGGCCGATGCACCGGTTGCATTAGGTGGGTCAGACCGGAGGGCACGGCCCACAGGAGCCCTCATTCCCCCTGTGAGCAGCAGAGTGGGCTGCAGGGCTGGGGTCCGAGGAGTTCCCTCTCCCTTCCCAGGGTGGCTGTGCCAGAGCAGCAGCTGCAGGAGGGAGGCAGGACATGGCCCAGAGGGTGGAGTCAGCAGAACTCCCCATTTCTGGAGCCGCTGGTACCTGCTCATGGGGCAGGTCCTGGGGGCAAAGCAGCAGCTTCTTGGTTACCACAATGTGAGCCTGGTGGGTCCATCAGTGTGCTGAGCTGTGCTGGCCTCTGCTCTGTGCCCGAGGGGGCCAAGGTGTGCCATGGAGTGGGATGATGTGGGTGCTGTGGGGTGCTGTCCCCCTGCCCTGGGCTGGCTGTCTCCTCGATCGCTCTCTTGCCATTAGGTGGAAGTGTTGTAGAGGAAAAGAGCAATGGTGCTGCCCGACTACTGGCTCAGTGAGTGGCAAAACCCAGGCACAGGTCCTTTGTCCTCTTGAAACACAACAGGAGTGAGGTACAAAGGGGAATTTTTGGGCTGGATACACCCAGGAGAGAGGAATAAACCCCTCAGAAGAGGCTCTGAGGTTGCAGCAGGAGGAGGTTTGGCCGGGGTGGGGATTGTCACAAAGCAGCAGTGCTGGCTGCTGCTCACAGAGGAGCAGTGCTGGATCCCCAGCAGGATCCATCCCCTCGGTGGTGCCTTGGGGAAAGCCCACAAGTCCGGGAAATGTCCCCCTTGATGGCCTCTGAGGGGCAGGTCTGGCCTCTGCGCCCCAGCTGGGGTTTCTCTGGGGTCCCACATCAGCTGGGTGGGATGTGGGTGCCCGGCAGGACCCCGGGCTGCAGGAAAGCTGCTGCTGGGGGTTTGGCAAACTGGGTGAAGGGCAGCCAGGGGGGCTGCCAGGGAGCTGGCACGACCGCAGCAGCCTTCCTCCCAAGGAGGAGGAGGAGGAGTTGTCATCACTCAGCCTGCAGCCGAATCATCCCTCGTTCGTTGCTAATTCCTCCCCCCGAGCCCGGATGGGCTTTTTTTTCCCCACATTTCTTTAAAATGCAACTCTTCCAATCGAGATCTGTTAGTCATGAGGCGTATAATGAGTTTTATATATATTTAAGTGGTCTGACATTCGGCATCCCATTATCCCCACTCCTCGAGAGAGGCACAGACCCGATGTGTGAATGTCAAGCCCATGCGAGCACAGGCAGTGCCGGTTCTGCTCTCTGAAAGATCCAGATCTATTACCCACATTCGTGTGCTGGGGGTATGTGGGAGTCTCTTGCGGAAAGAAATTCAAGGCTGGTTTTTTTTTCCCCTTGGCCTGTTATTAGGTATTTTTTGGGAGACGGACAAGCTGCATTATTTTGTTGGTTTTGTTCTGCAGTTCTGTTTATCCCTCCAGTAACTGTCCCAACACAGAATGACTCGATGGCTTTTTGTAAGCAGCTCAAGCAATTCCTGCTGAAAAATGTCTGTGGGGGCTGAGCCAGGGTCACCCACTCATGCCCAGCCTAGAACACTCTGCCAACTTCCACTGAGACTTTTCCCATCCCATCCTCTTGCTACAGCTCGTCTCTGCCTGACGTCAGTGAAAACCTTCCCTTTGCTGCAAAATCCCCAAGGAACAGGACAAAACTGTCTTCTTCCCCTTAAATCCTTCTTCTACTCTTTTCTTTTCTTCCAACCTGTCCCTTTTCTTCCTCCTGCATCACTGACACTGGCAGGACCCCTGTCCCTGTGCTGCTGCTCCTTCTGGCCACATTTCTCCCTCAGAGAAGTGGGACACGGGAAAAACATCCCCAGCCTCTCCCCCCCCTTACCCTGAAAACGTATTTTTCTTTAAATACACATGAAAATAGCTCTTGCTGGGCCTCCTGCTTTTTAATTGTGTAGATATTACAGCTAATTACAGTTCTATTAATATTTCACTTTGAATTAAAGATTTATTTTCCGCACCCTTCTATTCAGGAGGGAATTAAATCCACACCCAAGGCAATTGCAGGCACTGGCAATGCAGCTCCCAGTTGAAAAGGACCATGTGTGATTCCTGAACCTCCATCTCTTTGACAAGAGTGACCCATGAGGAGGAAGGAGGAGGTGCTGGCTTGGACATAAATTATTCAAAGCCCTCTTGCAGAGCTGAGCCGGAAAGTCCAGTCCATAAGATGAGGTTTCATGTTTTCCTATATAAAAAAAAAAATAAATTGCAAGCAATGTGTCTCCCTGATGGCGCTTGGTGGCCTCAGCAGTGGACACAGTGACCTTCTTGGCTGGCCAGGGGCCAGGGCAGGGGGAGGCCGGAGGCTGCGTGGCCAGAGCTGTGCCTGCCTGGGGGACAGCCCCGGGCTGAGGGGGGTCAGGGCACCCAGAGCTCCTGCACGGGGTTCTGCGAGCCCTGGAGTTCAGGGAAGGGCTGCTGGGGGCCCTGGAGATGCTGGAGCACCCTGCAGCCCCTGGATAGACGTGAACACGGAGCTGGGAATCGACTGGGGGTGAACCCCAGCCCTGCCCCCAGGACAGGGGAGGCAGCCACTGGCTCAGTTCCTCCTGCTTTGTGCCTGCCAGGGTGATATCGATCCTGGCGGACAGATCTGTGTCCATTTGCTGACGGCATCGAGCTCTCCTGGAGGGTTTGATCAGCTTTGTCCGTGCTCTGAGCAGAAGCCCCGGTCCCTGGCACAGAGACCTTTGCCAGGTCTGCACAGCCACCCTTGGGGTCACCCCACACAGGAGCTGTGCCCCCGGAATCCCTGGGGTATCTCCCATCCCTCCCTGCAGCCTCCCAGAGCCCCCCGAGCCCCCACATTGTGACCCTTCCCCGTGTGCCAGGGGAAGTTCAGCCTGAGCTGGGTTTCCAAATGTTAATTGGGTTTTGATGTTCTCGATGGTGACATGAACACTGTGATGGTATTTTGGGTTCTTGCTGATGGCTGGGAGAGGGGTGTGAGAAGGGGAGACGTGCAGTCCATGAGGCTTGGAGAAAACAAGAGAAACACTGCCAGCAAGAGCATCCCCAATCCCTGGGACTCAGGTCCCCAAGACTTTGGGGATGAGGATTTTTCATCAGAGCCAGGGCAGCTCAGCTGATAATTCAGCCCAAATTCTCCATAATTTATCCCAGAGACCTTCCCCCAGGGATTCTTTGGGATCTGGGCAGAGCAGAGCAGGGTGGGCTGGTGTCCTCGTGGCCAGGTGCTGCGAGACCCTGGGCTGTGAGTGGAACACCCTTGTTTCTCCTTGAAGGCAAGCACGTGTTTTAGAAATCCCCGGGAGCTGAGGGCTTCACCCGACTCACAGCAGGGAGCTTGACCTCAGGGTGCTTCTGAGAGCTACTTTTGGCCAAGGGATTTGAGCTTGGCTTATCCCAAGGTGTCTGGAGTCCCCTCAGCCCTGGCTTGGGGCAGGCAGGGGTTCCTCTCCTCCCAGGGGCTTGGTGTTTGTGTTCCCTCCCCACTGGCCACTGTGCAGAGGTCCTTTAGCTTCCGTTCCTGGCATCGGTGCTGGCATGGCTGAGGGATGCACACACAGGAGGCTGGATGGGGCAGGTGGAGCGGCAGAAAGGTCTCCCCGCAGCCAGACCCCGCTTTGTGTGCAGGGAAGGGTCCCCGCAGGGGCTGAGAGCTCTCAGCCCCGAGTGCCGGCAGGTGAGCGCCGGGTGTGCCCTAATTGCTCCGGTGACCGAGCAATCAGCACCGTGTCGTGACCGTGATGGATCGCAGCAGTTAACGTGTCAATGGTCATTACCGGGGGGCTGTGTTTTCTCTGGATTAATGAATCGACACAGCACGACAGGCTCCTCAGAGCCGCGGGGGCTTGGGAGGGGATTCGATGGAGAGAGAAGGCGATGCTGGAGCCGAGCTCCGCGGGCATGTGTGCGGGCCGGGAGGTTGGCATCGTTTTATGGGAGGGCGAAGAGAAGGGCATCGGCTTGGGGGGACAAACATTCTCCCGCATCGCTGCCTAGGGCAGCTGCTCCCACCTGCGAAGGGAATTTGGGGCTTGGCTGTCAGTGCAGGGAGCCGGAGACCCTCAGCAGCCTGGCGAGGGAACCCTTCCTCCGGGAGCCGGGGGACCACCGGGGCGGGGGTCCCCGCGCTGCGCTAGTGCTTTAAGAGGCTGGCAAAGCCGGCGGCGGGCTTCCCAGCTCCTCTTCATGCAAAACTTCCCCGGCCTCGGCTCTCCTCCTCCTCTTCCCCCTCCTCCTCCCCCTTCTCCACCTTCTCCTCCTCCTCCTCCTCGCCGCGGCTGCGGTGCGCGGAGCGCGGCGGGTCCCGCCCGGCTGCGGCTCGCTCGGCTCCCGGGCCGGGCCGGGGCTGGGGGGGCCGGGGCCACCCCCGCCACACGCTGCAGGGCCCCCCCGGGCTGCCCGCGCCCCCCGGGCCGGGGGCGGATCGCGGCACCGGGCACCGGGCGGAG
>NW_020884933.1:4010292-4029330 GCF_003945725.1 Corapipo altera | reverse complement strand
GTAAGTGCGGGCGGCGGGGGGAGCATCCCCGGGGCGCTCGGTGCCCCCGGACTTTCGCCAGGGGCTGGAGTGCCCCCCGCTCCCCCTCCCCGCAGCCTCGCCGCCCCCCCCCCCCCCCCCCCCCCCCCCCCCCGGCAAATTTTCCCCCTTTTCCTTCTTATTTTTGGTTTTGGGGGGGCTGCGACAGCGGAGGCTGTAGCCCGGAATCCCCAGCCCTCCCCCGGCTCTCCCCTTTCCCGCTCATCGCATTATTTATTCATCGTTGGGGGTTGAGGAGCGCTGCCCCCCCCCGCCCCGCTGCCCCCGCCTCGAGGGGCACGGGGGGCACCTCCTGCCCCGTTGCCCAACCTGCCACCTTTGTCCCCTGAGGCGCCCACCGCCCGGCGGGGGCTCCGGGAGGGGAGCTGGGGGGCTCGTCTGGACGGAGGGGGCTGGAAGGGCTTGGGGCAGGAGGCATCGGGCGCGGGGGTGGCCGTGACCAGGGCCGAGCCGCCGGCGGGGGCTGCCCTCGCCTCGCCGCAGCGGGCAGCGCCCGCAGAGCCGCCGCAGGGCAGGGCAGGGGCGGCAGCGGAGCGAGGAAGGGGCTGAAGGCGCTGCCCCTTCCAGCCTGGAGGGGCTGTGGGGGGTAAGACCCGAGCCCGCGGAGGCACCCCCGGGCCGGGCAGAGCCCCGCTCCAACACGGGCTCGGTTTCCTCTCCCGAGTGCTCTCCCGCTCCTTGGCGCTTTCCGGGCGAGCGGATCTGAGGCGTCGGGAGCCGCTGGGGAAGTTGGCGGCCGTGGGAAAAAACCGGAGAACTCTCCCACCGCCTGCCCGGGTGCAGCCCCGCCACCCTCCTCCTCCTCCTCCTCCTCCTCCCCCTGGTGTGATGAGCTTGCCGTGCTCTGCCAGCCGGGTGATTTTCCGGGGGCTGCTCCCGCGCTGGGGGATGCCCGCTGCCTTCGGCGGCGGCTGCGACGGAGAAGCTGCGGGTGAGTCACTGCCTTTGCCATCGCCATCGCGCTGCAGGTGACCTGTGGCTCGGGGCTCGCCGGGGGTGGCACGAGGCAGGGCTGCGGTGACCGGGGGAACCCACCGGCACCGGCCGCGTGCCCCGGGCAGGGCCTGGGGAGGGAGGGATGAAGGGAAGGAGCGGAGCTGATCTGTTGAATGCAGCGAGGAGCTCGGGAGAACGCCACGAGAACTGCCAAAAGAAAAAGCTCGTTTCCTTCTCTCCCTTCTCTCCCTGTAAGCAGCATTTATCTGCACCAGGGCAGCGGATGGGGGGTGCAGGGGATGTGCTGGGCAAGGCTGTGGTGGGGGGAGAGCTGGGGCAAGACCTTCTTCCCTGTGACCTACTGCCTCCGTGCTGGGAGCCACGGTCCGATGGGATGTGCAGAGATCCCAGCAGATTTTGGCCAGCCTGGCCGAGCTGGAGGGGCAGTGCTGGGGGCTGCAGTGAGGGTGGTCCCTTTCTGTGAGGGTGGAGGGACCCCATGGGCAGCATTGGCTGTGGCTGCCCCAGGCTGGGGGTACAGGCAAAGCCCTTTTGGGGAGGGCATCAGGCACTGGGCTGGGGGTGCTGAGCTGCATCCCACAGCAGCGCCGAGAGGATCCTCCCATGGGAACCGAAGCTCGGGTGCAGCCGTGGCCCGTCCCGGGGGCAGCATCGCCCTGCAGGGGAGCCCGATGGCTCCCCAAAAGAGAGCATCACGTGCTTCAACTTTGGCATCAGGCAGGAGGAGGATGGATTTGTCAGCTCAGCCACCCCCTTCCAGCTCTTCCCAGAAAGGCAACGGCTTGAAGAAGTGGCAGGTCCTAATTATAACATCGCGAACCCGCGCCCGCCGCGGGCACCGGCTCTTCCTCCCGGCTCCTCATGGAGGGCTTTGCTCTGCAGTTCCCCGGATGGCCCCGCTCAAAGCCTGGCTCAGGACGGGGGTCTCTGCTGCAGCTGGGGGGTGTGGGCAGAGGCTGGCACTGCCAGGCCGAGGTCTTGGGGTGTGGGTACATGATGGGGAGCGGGAATGCCGTGTGGTGACACCGGCACTGCCGGGCACCAGCAGTCAGGCCACGCTCCCGCTCCAAGCCAGCGCCATCCCAAACTGCAGACGATGATAAAAAATTAATTGCGGGATTTTGCTGCACGTGGCAGGAGTGGGGATGAGCAGCATCTTCCCTCCCTCCAGCCTCTCCTGCTGGAGCTCTCTGCTGCCGGGGAGACCCTGTGCCGGCCCCGCAAGGTGAGCTGTGTTACCTCTGCCTGCTCCGTGTCCCGCTCTCACCTTCCCCCGCCGCGCCATCCCATCCTTCAGAGTGAGGGATTAGCCCCGACCTGCTTGGCAGCGGGAGGGAGGTGGAAGGAGAGCGTTTGCCACAGCTAGGGATATATATGGTGTGATAAATATTCCCTGGGTCTCATCCGTGCCCCATGGGACCACTTTTGTTTGGACTTCAGCATCCTTCAGGGGATGCTCCAGGGCAGTGAGGTGGGTGGTCATACCCCGCTTTCCCCCTCATGGGGCTCTGAGCTGGGCACTGACAGGACCTGGTTGCAGAGAGGACGAGTTGGCACCTTGGCAATGGGCTTGGGCTCGTGTGAGTGTTGTGGTGTCTGTTCGTGCATCGATCGAGAGGCTGCTGGGGCAGGGACTGTGTTTTGGAGCTCCTTGGGTGGGTTTGGGTGGTACAACCTGGGGTCTCTGCTCACCACTGCCTGCTGAGCCGTGGCCTTGCTTCTCTGAGCAAACACTGGGGTACTGGACCTGAATACTTAAGGTTCTGCCCGTTGAGAGAGAACTTAACTGCCATCCCCTCCCTCCCTCTGTGTCTCAATTCCACTGTACTTCATGGAGCTTTTGCAATTAAAAAGAGCAGGAGCCAAACTAAGTTCCCTGTAACCGCTTGCAAGCAGGAAGAGCAAGTGTATGCTAATTGGGATATTGTGCTGCCTGCTGGCTGGCCCTGCTTGCTGGGGAAGTGCAGGTGGGGAGAGAAATGGCCTGATTTTTGAAAAAGATGCTGTTGAGCTGGTGGAAGCCAGTGTGGCTTAAGCTGGCACAGCCCTCCCAGTGCTGGGGCCGGGCTGGGGTCTCTGTGGTGTTGTGCTGGTGGCGCTGGGCTCCTCAGCAGCTGGGGATGGGGATGTGCAAGGAGTGCTGGGCGCAGCCTCTTGGCTGCTCATTCCTGCATCTCCTGGGCTGTGTCACTGGCTCAGCCTCTGCCTGGTTTAACAACCCCAGAATGTCCTGGCTCTGAACTGGGAGGTGACGGGTCCTGCTGCAGGCAGAGCTCTGCGGTCCTTGGGTGCGGGGTCTGTGTCCTACTGCAGCCCAGCTGGAGCAGCACTTGCAGGGACGTGCAGGAGGGGCTGTGGGAAGGAGCAGCAGAGGTGATGTCTGGGATGGCTGGTACTTCCTCTGGGCACTGGATGTAGTTTTGCAGCAGGAGCTCTCCATGGTGTGGGGGAATTTTTAATGTGTTTGATTTCATAGAAGCACAGGATGGTTTGAGTTGGAAAGGACCTTAAAATTCATCCAGTTCCAGCCCCCATGGGCAGGGACACTTTCCACTAGACCAGGTTGCCCCAGCGGGGGCTCCCTTGCCCAGCTGAGTCCTCCCCTGCCCTTTCCTGTGTCTGGTGATGCCGGTGGCCCAGTGGCTTGGCCACCACTAGAGGGGGACAGGATGCCACCGTGCTGACCGGCCCCATGTCCTGGGGTGCCAGGACCCGCAGGGCTCTGCCCATGCCCCCCATCTCTGCCTGACCCAGGGTGGCAACATCCCCAGCACCCGGCACCTGCCTCTCTGCCCTAGTGCTCCTCAGCCCATCCCGGTTTGGGCGAATGATGACACAGCCCTGGGGGCTGGAGACCTTCTCAGTTTGGTCTGAGAAGTCCCAGACCCGGATCAGGCTGTGGTGTGGCTGGGATGAGGGTGATGGGAAGGCTCCTTCCTCACCGATGCATGGTGGAAACAGGAGGAAGCAGCACTGCTCCTTCCTTTGGGCCATTCCCACCTGTTATTCCTGCCCTTGGGGTGCCCCTGTGGAGCTGTGCAGGTGGGGCAGGAGGGCAGCTCTGGCCCCTTGCTGCCCGGAGCACATGGGTAAGGCTGTTCCCTGCTCCACCAGCACCTGCTGCAGGCAGGTGTCTTCTTCCAGATGTGCATCTTCCTCCAGATGTGCAGCACCAGCCTCCTGGTGGAGGGCCTGCTCTGGGGAGGCTCAGGCACGATGGGAGCGAGATCTGGGCTGTGCAGGAGCAGTGGCTCGTGCGTGGCTGTGGGGATGGGGGAGGCAGGTGGAGAGGACAGGGGTGCTCATCTTCCCCCGCTTCCCGGGCCGTTTGCAGCCCGGGCTCATCGGGTGATTCACACTCCATCTCCCCTAATGATTCCACGAGGGATCTGAACCAGCTCCCTCCTCCCCTCCCCATTATTGGCGCTTTCTTCTTGCCTGCCGTGATATTTTTACCTTCAGTTCGTTCAGATTATGTGATCAAAGGAGCCACAAAGGGGAGAGAACAGAGAGGAAAAAGCTTGAAAGAAGAAAGGGAGAAGCAGTGGGCTCTGGGGGCACTGCCAGCTCCGTGGGAGCTGCCATGGGCTATGAGGGTTTTCCTGGGAATGGATCTGTGTTGTGACCAACCCACTTTGATGGGCAGAAATGTCGCAGCTCCAGGGATGAGGGTGGGAGCAGTGATGGCTCTCGGCTGGTGCAGGGCTGCTGGGGGGGACAGGACTGTGCTGTCTGAGCATCCCTTGGTCACCCCATCATCTGCCTCCTTGGCACGGGCAAAGCATGACCCGCTTCCAGGCTGTGCCAGGAGCCACGTTCCCCTGCTCCGTGCCCGCTGGAGTTGCATGGGGTGGTTCTTGCAGAGGGGACAGGACTGTGCAGAGGGCTGATCCCTGTCCCTGATCCCCACCCGAGCAAGGGCCGTGCTCCCAGGGGCTCTCCCAGCAGGCTGGGGCGGGCGATGTGCTGCAGCATTCCCAACTTCCTGCCTTTGGAAGCACCGGGTAATTCTGGTTCCTTAAAAGCCCTGGCTGTCAGAATCGCTTTGGAGATGAGCCTTCAAGCGGCTGCGGCGGGCAGGGACGTGCATAATTTATGGAGGTGAGTGGAAGCCAGGGTCCTCCCGGCCGGGGGAGCCTCCCCCGCGATGGAGGGCTCGGCACCGGCTCGGGTGGGCAGCACCCCCGGGGCCGTGGGCTTGGGTGCCGGGCTCTGTGCTTGAGCTGAGATTAATTTAAGCTGTTTCCTCGGTCTCGCTGTTGCAGCCTGTCCTGCCTGGGGAACGCATTTGCCTGCTCGGCTCCGCGCTGCTCTTGCTGCCTGCATTCATCATGCGCTGCCCTCGGCATCCATCAGTGGCTGCTGGGAGGCAGCAGGGACGGGCTCGAGGGAGAGCCTGCCCGGGGGGAAACTGGGGCAGGGGCTGTGCTGCCCGGGCAGGGGCAGCTCAGGTGCTGTCGATATTTGCTGCTGGAAGCTGTCGATAAGGGAAGTTTGCAAGGAAGCAGCTGCTGGTTCAGGAATCAGCGGCCTGAAGGCAGAGCAGCAGGAGCACAGTGCTTTGGGTAGTGACTGGGATCCGTAATGCTGGATTTTGTCAGTGCCTGGCTCTCGCTGAGGACACAGACCAGCACTGAGCCCGCTCAGTCTGTGGCGCTCAAGACTTGTGGGCTCACGCAGGTGACTGAAAAACCCGTTGGGAAAGAGGAGGGATGCTCTGGGATAGGCAGGGACCAGGGCTGGGGGTGTATGTGGGATTTGCCCCCCCACTCCACCCAGTACTGTCCTGGGACCTGTCCCACCCTCACAGCTCCCTAAAGAGGCGATGGGGGTGAGTTCCAGGGCCTCCCTCCAGCCCTGAGCTGGCCACTGACCCTGTCCTGCTCTGTGGGACAGAGCGTGTGTGGTGCCCTGACCAGCCCCTCTGCCCGGATGCAGTTTGGGCTGAGTCAAAGCCGCTGGCATGAATCAGAAATCCAGTGAATCCCAAACCTATTTTTTGCAATAACCTCCAGTGCTAATTTCTGCTGGACTACCTGACAAAAGCTCGGAATAGCCGATGTCCTCTTCATGCTCCTGCTTAATTTTCTCTCTCGCCCCTGTCCCCCTCCCTCTCAAGGTCTCCAGAGGAAGGACGCGAAGCTTCGCGTGGGCTCGTGTCTCTGCTGCTGTCTCTCCACCCTGGTGTAGCCATGCAGAGCCCGGCACTCTCCAGCAGCCCCGGGGGCTGCCCCGGGGCTGGTGGCACCGGCAGGAGCCGCTGACGGTGCCGGAGCGGGATCCCCCCGGAGCGATGGCACCCGCCCGCGCCAGCCCGGCCCCCTGAGCGCCGCCGCCTTCCCGGCCCGAGCTCTGCCCCAGCACGGCCTTGGCGATGAGCGGGGGTCACTTCTGCATGGAGCATCTCTCCTTCTGCCTCCTCCTGAGTGCCTGGAGCTGGGGGTGGGCGCCCGGGGGTGCCGCCAAGCCCAAGGGCCAGGGCTACCCGCACATGAACTCCATCCGCATCGACGGGGACATCACGCTCGGGGGGCTCTTCCCCGTGCACGGCCGGGGCGCCGAGGGCAAGGCCTGCGGGGAGCTCAAGAAGGAAAAGGGCATCCACCGCCTGGAGGCCATGCTTTTCGCCCTGGACCGCATCAACAACGACCCCGACCTGCTCCCCAACATCACCCTGGGCGCGCGCATCCTGGACACCTGCTCGCGGGACACGCACGCCCTGGAGCAGTCGCTGACCTTCGTGCAAGCCCTCATCGAGAAGGACAGCACCGAGGTGCGCTGCGTCAGCGGGGGCCCCCCCATCATCACCAAACCCGAGCGGGTGGTCGGCGTCATCGGCGCCTCGGGCAGCTCCGTCTCCATCATGGTGGCCAACATCCTGCGGCTCTTCAAGGTAGGGCTCGGCCGGGGTGGAAGGAACCCCTCGGCACAACCACCGCGGGTGCTTTGGCAGCGTTCCTCCAGGCGTGCCTCTTCCTCCACAGCTGGGGGAAGGTGGGAGCTGGTGTCGTTAAAATGCTTCTCCTGCCTCCCCCGGGTCCCCAGGGATCCCTTCCTCCATCCCCCTCCACTGACGGCACTTGGAGCAGGAGGATTTTTATTTCTTCTCCCCCGGCTTCGTGGAGAGGGGGGATGCTGGTGGGGGAGGTGGGCCGAGGATGGGTTATGACACCAGTTATGGGGGTGCTCGATAAGGGGTGTGGGTTATACCCCAAAATGTAAGGTCCCACCTGAGCCAGAGGGCTGGGCAGCTGAGGACAGGATGGCTGAGGAGTGCAGGGACAGCTGGGATCGCTCTGCTCCAGCCCATGGGACATCAGCCAGGTTAGGGGCACTTGTTCTGCGCCACCAACCCCAGAGGTGCTCAGGCTGTGATGGGATGAGGGCAGCTCTCCCTCCAGTCAGCTGCAGGAATGCCGAGGTGATAATTCCTCTCCCCCTTGCTGTGCATTTATTTATCTACAGCCACGTCCGTGGGCTGGAGAGTGTGAACAAGGGCCCCTCTGCAGGAATGAGGGAAGAACGTAAATATTCTGTACCCCCAGCAGTGGTGGGAGCCCCATCCCAGCTTGGCCTCCCCCCAGCACCCTGTAACCCCTCTGTTCTGCAGGATTGGTGCTGTTTCCCTTTCTCTCTTCCCCCTCCTCTTCCTCTGCCAGCCCAGCTGAGAGCCGGGTGCCCTCCTGGGAGGGCTGGGAGCTGTTAGTGAAGACAGAAAATCCAGATCACTGATGGAGTTTGATTTTTCTGGGTCCCTTTTTTTTAAAACGTGTTAATGTTCCAGGCAACGAGTGAGAGGGCTATTCAATAATTAAAATAATATAAATTAGTGGGAGTGGGAGGAACTTAAAAGCTATTTGCTGAGACAAGAAAGATTGAATGCTTGCTCTGGAGAGGAGGAGGCAGGCAGGCAGTGGGGAAGGAGGCAGGAGAATGACAGTCAGAGGTACCTACAGTCTTTCTAGGTTCTTGCTTTTTTTTTTTCTTGCCCTTCTCCAGTTTTGATCCTTGTGTGACCTGTGCAGGAAGGATGTCCCCGAGCTCAGGTGCAACCCTGCCCCGGCTGTGCAGCCAGGCACTGGTGCTGCTGGTGGTACATCTTGAGCCCCAGCAGCTTTAATCCAGAGCTGATCCCATCCCAACAGGACAGGGAGGAAACTCAAATGGGGGGGAAGGTAAAGAGAGGATGGAGACCTCAAAACCCCCTAGGAGGGGAGGACAAGGTCAAGCTCAGCCCTAGACAGCAGCAAATCCTGGTGTGGGGCTGAGGAGGTGCACAGAGTTGGTGCACTCCCAGTGGTCCCCAGCACAGGGATATCATTCCCATGGGATGGGGGTCTCGTCTGACCCCACTGTCTGGGCACAGGCAGGGGCTGGGGAGTTCTGGGGTCTCTTCCTCCTGCCAGGACCTGAGTGCTGCTGCCGCCCTTTGTTATTCAAACACTGGTTTAATGGCTGGGACATGCTGAAAATGAAAATAAGGCGACTTCCATCTCGCGCCGCCGCTGACCTTTAAGCGCGGGTGACTCCGCTCGGGGGTTCAGCGAAGCTCTGCTGCCTGTGCCCATTCTCTGGGGAATGGCACTTGCCGGAGCTCTGGTCCTGCTTGGCCCCATGTTGCTGTGCCACTCGTGTCCCCCTTGGTGCTCCCTCAGCACAGGGACACTGGTGTGAAGTCCTGGGAGCTGGAATGGGGACCCGCTCGCGATGTCCCCTCCCTGTGGGCAGCGGGGGCAGCTGTGCTGGTGCTTAAAGTGCCCTCTGAGTGCTCTGGTTTCTGAATTGCTGAAGTGCTTCTCTGGGATGGCTGCAGCAAATCTTGGGGGGGTGTAGCATATTTGGGAGGGCTGTACCATATCCAGTGAGCAGTGATGGCACAGAATCAAATAGAAGGTCCAACAGGATGAGGAGAAAATACAAGTCCTGCCGAGTCCTGGCTGGGAGGGGGCACAGCAGCCCCCCTAGTTTTCCCTGGGAGCCTGGAGTAGCCTGTTCTGTCCCGTGACCAAACACACAGCAGGGGTGGCTGTTCCTGTCTCTGGATGATGCTGTCCTTGCCATGGTCCCTTCCCACCGTCCCTTCCCACATCCCTCACTCCCTCCTGTGCACCTCTCCCTGTTCCACCCCTGCTCCCCGCTGTGCAGCCCCCAGCCCTCCCTGCCAGGCTGGTCCTGCCCCTCCCTGACAGGGCTTTTCTCGCTCCTGTGCTACATAAATAAATAACGGGTCCTTCGTTAGCTGCCGCTGCCTAATTAAAGCTGTACATCAGTGGAACAACTTGCAGATGCGGCATCCTCTGTCCAAGCTGGTTTCATCACTCCTCGTCGCTCTGCCTGCAGAAAATCCTTCCCCCAAATCCGTGCTCTCGGCTCTGTGCGATAGCATCTCTCTGGCGTCACTGCCAGAGCGCTCCGGCACGTTCCAGCTCCTTCCCACCCCTCACTGCTGGCTTTCCAGCCCCAGCCCTGCCCACTGTCTCCTGAACCACCACAGCGGGGATGGCGCGAAAGAAACCAGATCCATGTCCTGCGAGTGTGATCCCCAAAAACCTGCGTCAGGGTTTGGGGGGCGTTTTTCATCCCCATCCAGAAAGAGCCGTGACAGGATGGAGCCCAAGTGCTCAGCCAGGTTGAAGAGCATCCTTGGCCAGAGGATGGACTTGACACGTGCCAGGGCACTTTGAGACGCTTGTTTTCTCCGTGTCAGTGAGTGCAGCCGCTCTCCTTAGCGCAGGAGTGTTGTACAACATGAATAATTCACCTGGGGACGGTGCTGCCTGTGGTGTGTGCGGCACAGCCACGGGCACTCGGCACCTGCAGGCACATGAAGTTGTGCTGCCTGGGGCTGGGGGTGCAGAGCAGGATCAGCCCCTGGTGCTGAGCCCCCTGGCTCGTGTCGGGGTGCCCCGAGGCTCTGGGGGCAGGAGCGATGCTGCGTTTGGCACACGCTTCCCCACTCGGTGGGTGAATAACCTTCACGAGCTGGGAAGGTGGCAGCGGGCTGGGGGACGCTCTGATTAATCACCCCCTCCTGCCACTTCAGTTCCTTGCTCTTTGCTGGGTTTATTTAAACAAATTGCAGCTGCCTGGCTCCCCTGGGCTGCCCCGGCCCCACAGCCCTGAGCTGTTCCCTGGGCACGGCTCGGTGAGGAGGAGGGGGAGGCTGAAGGGACAGTGTCGAAGGGCAGCATCCTCCTGCACCTGCTGTGCTTCCCGGGGCTGTATTTTCACCTTACTGCTCCCCGAGGAGATGCTGAGGGCTGGCCCCTGGCTTGGCACTGGGCCAAGGGGAAGGGGCAGCTCCTCTGCTCCGGTGCCTGACCAGCCCCGCTCAGCCCCTCGCTGCTCCAGCCCCTGCGGTGCTTTACGCTCTCCCTAATTAAAAGCTGCCATCCAAATGGCTTGATGATGGAAATTCTAATTAAATCAATTCCATCTTGTCAGTGAACCAGAGGTTTGCATAAGATATGCATGAAATTAATAATTATGGGTAGGGAATTAGCTGTTCCCGACCGTTTCTGGGATGGGGGGGCTGGTGCAGGAGCCCCTGCTCGTGGGGTGCTCCTGACAAGTGTGCCCAGCTCTGGCTCTGCAATGGCCCTGTTGGTTTGGGGTAATTCCCTCCTGGCTGCTCAGGCCGGTGTTCTGATCAATGGTTTGAGCCTTAGCTGGGATGTGCTGAAATTGCTGCCTTTGATTGTCCCCAGTCTGGGGGATTCTGTCCCACACCGGTGGAGAAAACGCCACAGCAGCTCCTGAGCCGTGTTAATGATGGGTGACAGTGACAGGCACAAAATCCAGCTTTTCCAGCGCATTGGAAGTCAATCACACCAGTCCATTGATCCAGGAAGCTGGGGGAGCAGGGTGACATCCTGAACCCTGGCTCCCACCTGCTCTCTTATCCCAAGGGACATTTCTCCAGGCTGGGGGTGCTTCTGGATGATGCCGATTCTGGTTTTTGGTTCAAAAAAAGAGGAGGAAGGAGGTTTTATCCTCTGCCCTGGGATTACTCCCCACTCTGACTCACAATGAATTCTTGGGGTGCAGGAGAGCTTTCCTTCCCCCTCCTCAACCTGGTGTTTGTTCTAGGCTGGAGATGGTCCCCAGGCAAGGGACCATCAGTGGCCAAATATGCAGCTGAGATATATTTCCAGCCCTCCCTTCCCACCACATCCTTCTTTCTAAGAACCTTGAATTCCCTGCCTGCATTTTGCTTTTATGGACCTAAAAGGACTTTTGTCTTTTATCTGAGAAAATAGCTGGTGCCAGGAGTTGGGCTATCAAAAAGGCAGAGGGGGAAAAGGCAGAAGAAATCTATGAAATGGTCATTTGGGAACTGGTGTTTTATTTTCACTTTCATCCAAGGCAGAGGAGCGAAAGAAAAAAAGCTCTTTCCTTTTGTTTATTAAAATACAGCTTCCAGTTTGTAGCCTGTGGATCAACAGGTATTTTCTGGGCTTTGTTTTCCAGCTGAGGTTGGAGCAGGATGGGCAGGCCCAAGGTTAATCCCAGACCACCTGAGCTTGGACTGGGTGGTGCTGGCATGGGGAATAGCTGGGAAGCCTCTATCACCAGTGCCCTGTGCAGAAGGCAGGGGTCTGGTTAAACCAAAACACTTCTCAGGGGAAAAATCATTGGGAAAGGATCCTCTGGAAGGGCAGGGTTGCATCCCTGCCTCCAAATCACCCTTGACGTGGGCACTGCTGCTTCCTGTCCCGGTGGTGTGGGCACTGCAGGCACTGCCTCCATCCTGAGCCCGTGTGGGTCCTGCGGGCACGGCAGGAGGAGGGAGGGAGGAGCGGGCTGGGAGCAGCCCCCCCCTGCCCGCGGGATGAGTGATTGCCAGGCGGGCGCCTCACCTGCTGAGCAGAATTTTAATCGAGTCTCAGGCACCGGCTCCAGTCACAGATCCCCAACGAGCAGATCAGAGCCCCTCCGAACGGAGCACAAAGCAGACTGTCACAGGGAGTAATCCTATTTGTGCCTTGATAAAGATTCCTTCCTCTCCCTCTCCCACTCCTTCTCCATCTTTCCTTTTTTCATCTCCTATTTCTCAGGCAGGTAGAAGGGTGGCTGCTCCTTTCCAGGGGCCTTTTAGCATTCAGGTGGAGTCATGGGTTTATAACACCGGAATTGCATTTAACAGAGAGAGAGGCAGGAGTGGGAGAGAGAAATAACAGAGAAACAAAGGAGAAACTGGGAGCTCCAGGAGTGGAGGAGGATGGAGTGGGTTCTGGGGCTGGGAGACCCAGGAGGATCTGTGGGGTTGCCCTGGTGCCCGTCTCTTTATCCTCGGGATGCCGTGCCCCAGCCAGGCTCCCAGAAAGCTGGCTGGATTTTATAACACAAACTAGGGTTCCCACAGACCCCAAACCTCCCCCTGGCCCCTGCAAGCCCCCCTAGGTGTCTCTGCTTTTACTGGGGAGGGGCACTGGATGAGGCAGCCTGAGCTGATTTGGGCATCCCGGTGCCTGCTCAGCCCAGAGGATGGCTGGGATCCCTCACAGTCCCCTGTGGTTCTGGCAGCTGCAATTACTGAATTGTTCCTAAAGTGGACCAGAGGGAACAGGAGAGGAGGAGAGTCCTGGAAGAGCTGGGGATCATGCTCTGCACCCGCTCACCCCTGAGGCATGGGGTGGTTTGGGGTCAGTGATGCCCTGGGCTGTTCCTCCTCTGTTTTCTCTGTCCTGCAGTAAAGCAGCAGCTGCAGGAAGGTGAGAGGGTGGTGGGTGACCAGAGCCTTCCCTAGGATGCACCAGCTCCAGGCAGCCCTGCTGCCCTGTGGCTCCAGTCCCTGCCATTATTTAAAACCTTGCCCAGGTTTGGGGCAGGGCTCTGCCAGCCCTTGCTGCACCTGGGGCAGGTACCTGCTTGGGACTGGGATGGGGAGATGGTGGATGGAGCTGTCTGGATACTTGGGAGGGAGCTTCAGGCTGGTGGTGAGAACCTGGGCTTGATAATTTAATAAGCCTTTTCCATCTTGAAGATAAATGAGGATGTGTGGTGTGTTTTGGAGATGGAAAGTGCTGTGTAAGTGTTAAACATCGCCTGATCCTGCGCTGTTAATCATCCCAGTGCACTGTGAGAGGTGCGGCAGATCTGGTTAATTTAAAGGGCTTATTTATGGCTTGGGTGGGCAGGACCCGGCAGGGGGGTTGGATCTGTCCTTCCTGGGAGAGGGAAGCCAAAGGGAGTCCTTGGCAGTGCTGGCCAGGGCAGAATTTGGGTTTTCTCTTTGGCCTTTTCCACGCCAGGCACATCCAATGCTCAGGGAGCCCCTCTGGGGTCCTGCTGGGTGTCCCTGAGCTGCGGGTGGTCCCCAAGCCCACTGGTGGCACGTGCTCCTCCTGACCCATGGTCTTCCTCCACTCCCACCTCCCTCTCCCTCAGGGCTTTGGGAGCAAGGCCCAGGGGAGGGCATCGCTGTGGGGTGGAGATCACCTGCTCCCCCTGATGCTTTGCCTTTCCCTCCTCCATCCCAGATCCCCCAGATCAGCTACGCCTCCACCGCGCCCGACCTGAGCGACAACAGCCGCTACGACTTCTTCTCCCGCGTCGTCCCGTCGGACACGTACCAGGCCCAGGCCATGGTGGACATTGTCAAAGCCCTCAAGTGGAATTATGTCTCCACCTTGGCCTCCGAGGGCAGCTACGGGGAGAGCGGCGTGGAGGCCTTCATCCAGAAATCCAGGGAGGATGGTGAGTGGATTTCTCCTGGGACGGGAGGAGAAAAGGCAGTGGATGGGGTGGAGGGAACACGTGAGCTCCCTGTGCTGAGCTGGGATGTGTTTGGGGTGATGAATACGGGTGGATGGTGCAGTTTGGGGCGTGACCCCAGAGCAGTGCAGCTTTTGGGGCTGCTGTGCTGATTGTAAGGACAGTGAGGTGGCCAGGAAGGATTCAAGCTTTCCAGCAAGGGTTGGGACCAGCAATACTGGGTTTCCCTCTGCAGGGGAGGCTGCTTTTGGGAAGCATCTCAAGATCCCATTCCCTGCTCCCCAGGAGACCTCAATTCCTCCAAGCTGATCCCTTCCCTCTGCATCTGAGCCACGGCGCTGGGCATCTTCCAGAACAAAAGGCTTTTACAAATATTCCCAGGTTTAACAGAAAATAAAGTTGGCACTACCGTGCATGTTGCCCAATTTTAGTGGAATTATCCCTGAGGGCAGGTGCTTTAATTTGTCTGTGAGCTTTGGACAGGCAGAAAGTCCACGCTCAGCAAAAACTCTTTGGGAGGATTTGTCTAGAGCCAGAAAGCGTTTTGCTGACAGGAGCTCTGGGATGCTTAGGGGGGATTAGCAGCCTCGGGAGCAGTGGGGGAGCTTGTGGGTACCTGAGCATCAACCCTGGGGCAGCTGGGATGGGTGAGGAGCCCTGGGAACTGCTGCTGCAGGCATTCTTACTGTGCACTTGGAGCTGCCCCACGGAGGGCTGGCACAGCACTGGGGTCCCTCCTGGCTCTGGCAGCACCTCACCTGTGCAGCATCACGTGCACAGGGTGAGATGGGAGCTAAAGGGTGTTTTTTGAGGCAGTTAAAACCCTGCAGCGCTCAGGCTGCTGCCTATTACTGGCTTAAGTGTGTCTGAATGGCACATTAGGTTCTGGCAAAGTCGGTGGGACACCAGCCTATCTGGAACCAGTCAAACTGTGTTATGGCCTTATAAATGGATAAAGGGAATAAAAACTTCCAGGTGACGAGCTCCTAATCAAAGCCCTATAAATAGGAACAGCGTTAATTCCGTCTCGCGCGCGCGCCCTGGCACTGGAACCAGCAACGCTTTTAGTATGCAGAGAAACCCATCTGGGGATCCAACCTGGGAGCTGCTCTTCAGGATTTTCACTTGAAAAGCAGAATATTTTCATGGGGCTGTGGTTTTCCAAGAAGGAGCGCGTGGGGATGCTCCGGAGCAGCCACTGCTGGGGGGGTGTGGATCTGGGGTGCAGAGGTGCTGCTGGGGGGGGGGGGGTCGGGGGGGGCGGGGGGGGGGGGGGGGGGGTGTGGTGCCTGGCAGGTCTGGGGGAGTGGCTGCAGGATGCTCTGCTGCCCCATCCATGGGTGCAGCCCCTCGGGGGTCCATGTGGCCAGGAGCACAGGAACGATTCAAACCCATGCTCCTCCTCCCTCAAGCACCTGTTAAGGAGCAGTGGTTGTGCCTTCATGGTCCTGCTGCAGCACAAGCACTTCTCCTTCGAGATACCTGTGGTTGCCACAAACTCCTCTAACCAGATGTTAACGATCTGACAGCGTAATTGCAGAGTAAACGAGTGTACATGGAGCTGAAACAGCCGCGTGTTAATCCAGGGCTGAGAGAGTCCTGTAATTTGTGTATCCACATAACCCAACGATTATGTGCATTAGTGATAATTTAGTTATCAAAAAGCATAATTCCCCAGTGACTGCAGTGTAACAGTGGTGTGAGGGCAGCCCAGTGGTGACGCTGCGTTCCTGATGCGCTGCAGGAACACAGATATTTGTAAGAGCTGTCGTGTGCCAGCCTGAGCACAGGGCCCTGGGTGGGCCCTGACCTGCTCTCTGGAGCATCTCCCATGGGGGTGAGTGCCATGGGTTGGCCTCAGATCCTCAGTGAATAATGGCAAGGCTGGACTGAGAACATGTTTTTTTCTTTTTTTTTTTTTCCTTTATTTTTTTTTATTTGAATCCCCCCCAGCCCTGCCCTCTGTGGTGGTGGCTGCCAGGCTGTGCCCACTTCACCTGTCTGTCTTCCCCTGTGCAAAGGGCTCTGCTGACACCAAACACCTTTACACCAGCGTGGATCCACTGGGAAGGATCCATCCCCTCAGTTATAGCTGGGTTGGATATGTTTGGCTCTCAGTTGCATTTCTCCAGCAGCCTAAAGGGTCCTGTGATTTATTGCTGCTCCAGGGGCCTCAGCCTGTCAGAGGGATGGAAAGGGCTGTCAGCTGAGGGAGGATGTGACCTGTGCCAGGGGCTCTCCAGCTGTTGGTCAAGCAGTGGAGATTATCTGTGCAGGGGTGTTTATGCTGGGGGAACAGCCAGTCCCAGCCCAGCCCCTGTCCCAGCCCCAGCAGAGACCACGCTGGCTCTGCCCAGGGCGTTCTGCACCAGCCCAGCTCAGGGTGAGCATCTCCCCACTCTCATCCCCACAGCGCTCGGCTTCATTTCTCATGCCAAGCCTGAGCTTCAGAGTCGGGTTTTATTTCCATCAGGCAATAATGCTCATTGCTGTCGTTAGCAGCTCGCACTCAAGCTGTTTGCTTTCTGATGCATTATCAACTTGACCTTCAGTTTCAATTTTTAGCAAAGCCTCACGTTGAAGCTTCACATCACAGAGCAAAGCGTTTCTGCTCGAGGCTCAAACCGACCTCCGACGACGACGGGGGGAAGAAACTCACCCTGCAGATGGGTTATTCTTGCAGCTGGGGCTGGCCCTGGGCTACCACAACACACTGACCCGGCTGGCTGTTATATCTTTATTTATATGTCTTTATATCTCTGTGCATATTGCACTTACTCTGGTGATGATGCTGTTGGCCCCGGCGATTGCTGGTGGCTGCACTGGTGGCTGGAGAGTCCTTACTCACTAGAGTGCTGGTTTTTTGGGTGCCAGAATTGCAGAGATGTTAAGACTGCAAAGGATGAGTATTCTTCAGCCATTTCTGAGTGTTTTAAGTGCTCCCCCAAAGCATCCTGCTCCCAAAAAACATCCTGCATAGGCAGTGGGTGTCAGCTGGATTTCCCTTGGGCACCAAGGTGCACAACAGGGCCAGCATCGAGGTGTCCCTGGTGTCCCCACCTTCAGCCCTTCTGTCCAGCACCTCCCCATGCCCCTGACCCCTGGCATCATTTGGGTGGTTGGACAGACACATCTGCAGCCCTTTGGCTCTGGGTGGTTGATGTCTCTGCTGTCACTGAGCTCTCAGAGCTGAGGAATTGGATTGATGTTTATGTAACAGAGCTGGTGAGCACAGCGTGTTGTGCTGTGTGTTGGAATGTGCAGTGCTGGGTTTGTGAAGAGGGGAATATTTCCAGCCCAATACAGGACTCCTTAGTCATGTGTCTGGATCAATTTTACTGTCGTTTCCCCCTCTATTGTTTTATCCTTCAGTGAGTTTCCTATATTTTTAGTTAAGAGCCTGATGTATGTTTGTGATGCATTTGCTCATCCCCATGTGACATCCCTGGCTGTCTCTTTCTTGTTTTAGCTGGGTTCATTACTTTTGGTTGATGCACCAGGATGTCGCCCCCAAAAAGCCACTCCCAGGTCTTAAGGCAGGAGGTTTGACCACAGCATATCGGTCTCACCACGCGTGGGAGCTTTGCCTCCATGAAGGCACAGATCCGTGTTCCTAATGACTTCTCCTTTAATGAGTTGGTTCCTGGAGGCTTTGAAGTCACAAGAATAATGAATCCTGGGGCAGGGGAACAGCCCATTGCTCCCAATTAAGACTCTGGGCGTGGGAATCTCATGTGAAGGGCTGGGGTTAGGACGGGAGCCGGGGTGGGCACGGGAGCCATGCGAGTGCTGCTCACAGAAGGTCACTGCTGCTGGGCTGTGCAGAGCCCAGTGCCTCCTCAGGGTGCCCAGGACTGCTTGGGGTGCACATCCTGGTGGGGGGAACATGCACACTGCTGTTCCCAGCTCGGCTGGGCCAGGTCCCCCTTACCCAGCTCCCTGCTCGCCCTGCGCTCAGCAGCCACCGGCTCTGCGGGAACCCTGGCAGAACCCCCTGAGTGCTGGTGCAGTCAGTGCCAGCAAAAGCTAATTAGCCACCTGCAATCAGGAGGGGAACCCGGAGCGGCTGCACTCCCACTGAGCCATAATGGTGGAGATTAAACCCTGCCCCGTGTTTGACAACAGGCACTACCCCAGCGGCATGAGGAGAGTCCCTGGGGCCCTGGCGAGGTCCCCCCAGGCTGGGGACGGTGCTGGTGGCAGGGACAGGGCCATATGCCTGAGGATGGTGCAGGCAGCCTTTGAAGGGGAAGTTTGGAGATGGCTCAGGTTGGGTTTGAGGCTGTTTCTTGCTGCAGGTGCCCTCTGTGCTGCGCTGCCATCTGTCAGGGACAACGGGCACGGGATCTCAACTGAGCATCCTCCAACCCGGAACCTGCCTCCAAACTGCCTCCAGCAGCTGGTTGTGGGTTGTTACCCCCTTCCTGGAGGCTTTCTCCTCTCTTCCTGCTCCTCTTGGCCTTTTCCCAAAACTGGGGGCGGAAAGGGGCCCCCCTCCCTGACCTCCTGCCTTCTCCTGGAGTCACATCACACCTTCTCAGGAGTCAGGGAGCAGTGCTGTGCCATCCTGCTGGAAGAGGGAGAGCGGTCGCCTCCTCCCCATCGCCTCCACCTCCTCACTTTGATTTCTTGCTTTAGAGGAGTGTTTTGACTAAATGGATTTTTGTGCGAAGACAGTGGGAGCATCGCTTGGCAAATCCCTTTCCACTGCGGTGCCAGGGGCTGTGAATAATGCAGGTGCTGAGAGACAGGGCTCCCCAAAACACACAGCTCTGCCTACCCCGGCCACTGCCTGCCGACCCCCCGGACCTCTTTCTTTTCATTATTAACTTTTCATTAATTAGGAAGATAAAAACATTAAATGGTGTTGTCAGCATCTGCTGCAGGAGCAAGGGGCTCTCAGGCCCTGCAGGCTCTTACCTAGAGGAGCTGCTTTCCTTGTTAGCTTGATTTAGTGGAGAAGCTGAGTAACATGGTCATATCTGAATTGCCATCGATTTAGTCTCTTTTCTTGTTTATTTATGGGCTCATCTCCTCTGTCCCCCACTCGTTGCTGTCTCGGGGAAGTCCTGAGGCTGGGTTTGCTCTGGCCGTGCTGGGAAGGGCCCAGTGGGTAGCTGCCACGTGCCTGGAGCCCCCTGTCCCTGCATGGCACACTCACGAGTGCACACGTGTGCAGTGGCACGTGTCACAGTGGGGTTTGTGTCACGGTGTGGCCCTTCCTGCACTCCCTGTGCCCAGGGCTGAGCACACGCAGCACGGGAGCCCCGGGGTGGTGGTGCCAGGGGCACTCAGGGGTGTGCCAATGCCAGGGAGTATCAGGGC
>NW_020884933.1:3959704-4010282 GCF_003945725.1 Corapipo altera | reverse complement strand
GTGCCAGGGGCACTCAGGGGTGTGCCAATGCCAGGGAGTATCAGGGCTGTGCCTGTGCCAGGGGCACTCAGGGGTGTGCCAATGCCAGGGGCACTCAGGGTTGTGCCCGTGCCAGCCCCACGGTGCCACGCGTGTGCCACACTCCTGCCTGGCTGTGCACAGGCTTTTGAAGGTTCTCCTGTCTGCAAACTGCTGCTTTTGTTGGATTTTCTCCATTTATTGCCGTGGAAACTGTAATTAAGCTGCAGGGTGGCCCCTGGCAGCGTGCCCTGACCCCTGGCCTGGCCTGGGGCTGGGCAGTGACCGGGTGAGTGTCCCTGAGTGTCCCAGGGACATTCCCATCCTGCCAGCACTGCCTGATGCTGCCGGTCTCGCCTGGCTGATCTGTCTGTCCGGGTGTCTGTTTATCCAACTCCCTCCTCTCCATCCATCTGGCTCCCCATATGGGAAACAAACAGCAAATTGGCCCAATTTCTTACCATAGGAAAAAAAAAACCAAAACCCCCCTGAACAGTACTGGCCAGCAGGTTCAGGCTGGGGATGCTGTGCCCCCATCCCCACAGCCCCCCTTGCTGCTGCTCAGCACCCAGCAGATCCCCCTTCTCTCCTTTTCTGGCTGCAAGGGGCCAAATTTTCAGTTTTCCTGCAGCCCCATGTAGGGAGCAAACCCTCCCAGAGCCTGTCCCCATCCAGTTCTGCCCTGCTCCTCTCCAGGGCCGTGCACTGGGAATCTCTCCCTGCCCTGAGTGCTAATTATGCCGACCTTTGCTTAATCTGGGATCTGTTAGTGGCAGGAGGCATCAGCCGTGTCATTTACTATGCAAATTAAGACCATCAATTACATCCAGAAGGTCCCACAATGTTTAATTTTCACTCTCATCTCTCTCTTTATTGGCATCTGCAGAAATGCAGGAGCAGGAGGGCTCTGGCTTTCCGGAGCTGGGAGCCCAGCAGCCATGTGTGTGGGCTCTTCCAATTGCCAACTTCCCCTTATCTCTTTTAATTTTAATTACCTGCTTTTGCAATGGCCCCTTGAAAAGCTGGGCTGAAGCTCAGCCGGTGCCGCAGGGATGGGGATAAAACCCTCTGCAGGGTCTGGCTGCTGTCTCGGGGTGAGGGGCTCACCTGCTCTTCCCACGGGCTGGTTTTGCCAGAGTTTGACCGTTCCATGTGCAGAACCCTTTGCAGATCCTGGGCTGGGGAGGGGCTGGTGCTTGGAGCTGGAGCCCTGGGAAGAGGGGCTTTCCCGGGGGGACGGGAACTCCGGGGGTGTCTCAGTGCCGGGGTCTCTCTGCCGCAGGCGGGGTCTGCGTGGCCCAGTCCGTCAAGATCCCAAGGGAGCCCAAGCCAGGAGAGTTTGACAAGATCATCCGGCGCCTCCTGGAGACCTCCCACGCCCGGGCCGTCATCATCTTTGCCAACGAGGACGATATCAGGTGTGGAGGGGCCGGCCTGGCTGGGAGGGGGGTCTGGGGCAGGGGGGGACTGATGGGACGTGTCTGCAGTGGGGAGAGGATTCACTGTGGAGCGTGGCAGGGACACGGTCATGGCAGGGACCCACCAGAGCTGACCTCAGAGTGGCCACCTGGCCCGTCATTGCCATCCAGCCACAGCCACGCAGAGCTGAACGGAGCGAAAATCCACTTTCCGTTGGTTTTGGAAGCCGTGGCTGTCATGGCCTGCTGCTTCCCAGCTGGACAGGGCAGGACCCAGGCGCTGGTTCTGCTTTGCTGTGCAGCCCCAGCCCCAGCAGGGCAGAGGAACAGGTCTGGGGGACCTTTCAGGGCCCCCCCCCCCCCCACTCTGCTGCCCAGCAGGGCTGGGGACGTGGCCACGCTCGGGGGTGATGAGCTGCTCTGCGGGTGAAGAGGCGTCTGTGGCTCTGTTGTTTATGGAGCAGAATGATTCACATGGAGCTACCCCTGATTTCCTAAGTGTCTAATTTATTAATCAGCAAACATTATGTAAATGTGGGTAAACTGTGAGTTTAAATCAGTTTACATCAGATGTGCAAACGCTCTCAGTTTCCTTTTTCCTTCCTTAATAGCAATGTCTGTGGAGCTGACATCAGGTGGGGGTGAGGGGGAAGGGGGTTTACCTTGATGGGTAAATGGCAGGTCCCGTTACCAAGAGTCTGGAAATAGTTACTCATGCAAAGGAGACTGCAGACCCGGGCAGTGGGGTTCCAAACCACCTGGCTTTAGCCTGGGCATGGGGTCCTCCATAATCCTGACCCTCTTGCCAGCTTGAGCTGTGGAGCCTGGAAGATGGGGATCAGGGCCATGCTGCTGGACAGGATGGACTGGGAAGGTAGTTGCTGGAATTCCTGCCTGGTTCAGACAGGGTATAAATCAGTGATGCCACAGGAATGTCCTGAGTTTGCCCCGGGGAGATCCTTCTCCCCCCAGGGACTGTGGGCAGCTGGAGGTGCTGCTCGTGCCTGGAGCGGTTCGTGGGCTGTGCCCGCCCTGTCGGGATGTGCCCGGAGCAGCCAGCAGAGCTCCCACTGCACGCCTGCCTCTTCCCATCTTGTCTTCACTCTCTGCTGGATTTCTATGGGCTTTTTTCCTTATTACGCATTTCAAACACCATCTGGACTTGAAATGATCAGCTCCGACGCGGGGGGTGAGTCACAACCTGCCTCTGCTCTGCACGGGGAGACGGAGCTGCCCCGGGCCCGCTCCCACACAGCCGGGGACACACCGACCCCCGGGGGGACAGCGAGCCCTGGGAAGGAGAGCCCAGAGGGTCGGATCCAGGAACACTCCCTCCCATCCATCATGGAGAGTTTCTGACCTGCTGGCTCCGGTGGGGTGGGCAGGCGTGTGTCTGACTGTCTGGCACGATGGGGGTGCTCAGCAGGACGGATCCTTCGGCACCTCCACCCCCAGCTGCTCCTCAGCTGCCCAGCTGAGCCCAGCAGAGCCCACCTTAGCTCTGTCCTGACCACTGTCAGCACTGCCTGTTCCTCTCCCATGGCTGGTGATGCTGAGGAGCTGGAAGCACAGGCTCTCCCTGCTGCTTTCCCTGCCTGCTGCAGCATAACCTGGTTTTTTTTTTTTCTTTCTTAATGTTGGGTAATTAAGGGGAAATTCAATTACCAGTCAGCAAATATGCAAATGAGGTGGGAGAGGCAGCCCAGGCTATGAGGGCAGAGGGTGTGGGAGCTGAGTTGCACCATTTACTCCTGTCTATCCATATACACCAGACTGTGCCTGGTGCCAACTGTGTGCCCAGAGCAGGAGATGGCACCGGCGCTGTGCCCTGCCCCGTGCCAGCATCCCCCCTTCCCTGGGGACAGACATGGAGCTGGTGCCCCAGTGCCTGCTGTTCTCTCCACAGAAGGGTGCTGGAGGCGGCCAAGAGGGCGAACCAGACGGGGCACTTCATCTGGATGGGCTCGGACAGCTGGGGCTCCAAAATCGCCCCGGTGCTGCACCTGGAGGAGGTGGCCGAGGGCTCTGTCACCATCCTGCCCAAGCGGGTCTCCGTCAGAGGTAGGGGCTGTGCTCAGTGGGACCCTCAGCGACCCCCTGGGTTGGCTGCTCACCCTGAGGGCAGCCCCATAACTGCAGGGTTTGGCTGTGAAATCATCACGGAATTGCAGAGTGGTTTGGGTTTGAAGGGACCTTAAAGACCACCTGATTAGGTCTTGGTGAAGCCATGTTGGCTGGCACCAATCCCCTCCCTATTTTTCATGTGCCCTGTTTTCCCTGCCCTTCCTTTTATCCCTGACATGCCTAGAGAAGTGTTTCTTGCTGCCCTCAATGTCCCAGAAAGTTTCTGTTTTTTGGGTCTTCCCCGAGTGGGTTTTCCACTTGCAGCTCTGCCCAAGGGGTGCCTCAGACACAATCCCACCACACTCTGGTGTGTCCCTATCACCCAGGAACCCCCCCTTCCCCTCTGTCTGGGGTGTTCAGGGATGTTATGCATCTCTCTGCCATCCCAGGGATTTAGCCCCTCCATCCACTTTTCCCCGGGCAGGTTTCGACCGCTACTTCTCCAGCAGGACACTGGACAACAACCGCCGAAACATCTGGTTTGCTGAGTTTTGGGAGGATAATTTCCACTGCAAGCTGAGCCGGCACGCGCTGAGGAAAGGCAGCAGCATCAAGAAATGCACCAGTAAGAGCTGCGGGGCTGCTGTGGGCGAGGGAGGGCTCGTGAGAGGGGTTGTGGTCCTGGTTGTGAGCGTGGTTGTTCCTGAGTGAACATCAAAGCCAGGTGGGGATCCCAGCAGAGCCTAATTCCAGGTCCCCGACCCCCTCCTCAAAACCCCCCCTGTGCATTTTCAGCTATTTCCAGCCAAAAGAGGCTTTAGGGACGAATGCAGTAAACAAGGCAGTGGGGATCTGTCTTGCTGACAGCGCTGCTGTCAGGTGATGGTTGGAGGCTCGAGGAGGTGACATGTTTACTGAGAGATGGGAGAGATTTACTGCCTGCCTGGCACTGGCTGAAGACAGATAACGAGGCGGCGGCTCTCGGGCTGCGACGTGGCAGGACTTGGGGACTTGGGGACATTTGCACATCCCTCTGTCCCCTTGGGAGGGATGTCTCTGGAAGCTGTGGTGTACCATCGGATGGAGCTGGCTGTGCCTGGGAAGTTTTTTCCCTCTGCTTTCACCACTGAGGGTGAGTGGGATGGTGCTTCTACATCCTTGGCCTTGCCAGCATTCCCCAAATGTTCATCTGATGATCTGGGCAGTCTTGTGGCTAATGCATAGGCGTGAGTTGGGTAAGCAGCAAGGGCATGCAAGGAAACTGGCCCATGGCCACGGCCTTGGGTAGCCAAGAGCTCCTCATCCTTCCTGAGTGCATCACAAAACCCTCAGCACCAGGAGATGCGCGAGCAGATCCTAAGAACACTGATCTTCTTATCTTCACAGTGATGTAGCTTTTAAATGGGTGATATTTCAGGGCCAAGGTGTCAGTGGAGGCAGCTGAAGCCATGACGTGGCAAATGTCCTAGGAACTGTCTTTAAATTATCTGAACTTGTCAGCAAATAAACCATCTCCTGAGTGTTTGCTTGGCAGATAGAGCAGGGAACTAACACACGGTGAAGCAAATCACCTGCTCGTGCAGATCCATGAGCTCCTGCCTTGCAGGGCTGATGCAAATGGCCCATTTGGGGCTGTTTTCTTCAGGTTTGGGTAGAGCCCAATTTGCCCAGAGAAGTGCCAGCTTTTCTTGTTTATTACACCCCAAAAACCAGACTGAAGCATCCCACCCTGAGCAGGACAGCTCGTGGCTCCCATTCCTGTACGGGAGGCCTGGGAGGAAGGTGAGGGGTGAGGACTAGGGGGATGGAATCCTGATGGCAACTGCCTATGTTACCCCCGAGAGCAGCCCCAGCACTCATCATTTGTTTGCCATGAGCATCCCTTGTGGGGGAACCATCCCTGCTCCTGGATGGGCTCACCCAGCCCAAAAACACGGCCATGGGTGCTGGGTGCTGCCACCAGCTTCCATGAGATTTGGAGGTTCTCCATCCCCAGCTCCCTGGAGCAGCACTGTGAGTGACTTTGATTAACTCCTGCCAAAAGCCAGCACCAGTGGTGTGATGGGAATTGATGCTAATCCCTTCTCATCCGCTGCTGGAGAAGGGATCTGCATCCCTCCTCCGAGGGGGCCACAGAGCCTCGTCACGCACTTGAAAATTAATTACCAGCCCTGTAGAAGGATGCACGACCCCGCTATTATAATCAGCAGGTCACATCCCTTTCGTGGCCCTAATCTATTCAAGTTTGGCAGAGATTTATTGTCTCCATGTTGGGAACAAGCCTCAGCTGTCTGCTCCACATCTCCCCTCTGTGCACCAGCCTAATTCCCGTCTGGAAAGAGCATCTGGGGCCTGGGGCAAGGTGCCACAGACGGACAGCCAGCCAGCCCCAGGGATGTTTCCTTATCTGCAGTGCTCAGCCTTGGCACCAGATCCGGCTTTCCCACAGCCCCAGGCTGATGCTCGCTGCAGGGCACAGGGATGTGTGGGATGAAAATCCAGCCTCCACAGCCTGTGTTATTGCAGTGGGTTGGATTTTGGGACCTCTGTGGGATTCAGCTGGCTGCTGGGAAGCAAAGTAGCTGTAAGGGACCAGCCCTGGGTCCTTTGTGTCCCCTGGGCAGGACAGTGCTGGGGGTGATGGCAGGGCTGGGACATGCCTATGGGCTCAGCTCCCCTGGACAGTCTATTACATCCCTTCCTTTAATGGGTAATTATCTTGACAAGACAGAGTGGCTTGTCTGCACCTTTGGAGATGAATGTGGGGAAGGGCTCAAAGTTGAGGGAGAAGATTAATGGCTCCTGTCAATAATTTGGAAGGAGGGATCACCTGGCAGGGTTTGCATGAGTAATCTCCACGTTCCAAAAGTGTTTTTGTAACTTTGAAGGATGGCCTATGAATTCACCTCCCTGATATCATCTTTTCCTGTCGGTCAGCTCGTTATCAATTCGCTTTAGTGTCATGTCAGTGGCACGTGTCACCTCATCCTGGCACAGGGACCTCCGGCACAGCCCGCGGGGCCGTCCCCTCTCAGCGGAGGTTTGCTCTGCACCCAGAGCCAGCTTCATCCCACCCTCCCACAGCAGGGATGGAGGGGATCGGCACCCAGTGCTTGCTTGTGCCTTTCTGTCCCCACCTGCACAGGCTGAGTGCCTGGTCCCCTGTGGCCCCCATGAACCCCACCTTACATCAGGGCACATCCGAGCATGGCAGAGCCAGAGTTAATTCTGGACACCTTTGCACGACTTTCTAGGATGTGCTGCCCCTCTGGAGGAGGGAGGCTGTGCCCTCGGCTCTCTGACAAACCCTCCTTCCTGCTGGTTGTGGCTGGAGGTGGCGATGGGGGGGCAGAGGCCGAGGCTCTCCATCGTGGCAGTGCCCCTTGGGAGATGCTCTCTGGGCTGTAATTAACAGCGTGTTACATTAAGCGGTGTCTTCTGCTAAGTGATGAACATGTTTCTGGTCCCATTAAGGGCAGTTATGGCAGGGATGAAGGCAGCTGTCACTGGTAATTGCCAGATCCTTGCAGGATCCTGTGAGCTGGGAAGGCTGTGGGGTCAGTGAAGGCAGAGGGTGGCAGGGGGTGACGAGGGGAGAAGGGGGACAGGAGGTGTTGGAAGTGAGATGGAGGACACACAGACAGTGGTGGATGCTGCCTGGGCATTCCTTGACACCACTGATAGAGACTGAGCCTGTGGGAGCTCCTGGGAGATGAAGGAGGTCAGTGCATGGGGGTGAGGGTGGGACATCAGTCACAGCCCAGTCTGCATCCCTCTTGGGGACCTGGGAGTATGAGGACGGCTCATGGCACTGGGATGTGACATCCCAAGGGCTCTGGGAAGCACAGCAGGGTGGCAGCACCCACATTTTCAGGACTATGTTACAGGGACGTTGGTTGGGTATTTCCTCAGTGAATGTTTTTTGGCTGCACATCACCTGGGTTTTCAGTTTTGAGAATGGGGTTGGAGTTTCCAGTTGCTCCAGTCCAGGGTGGACTTTTCTGCCAGGGACTGGGTGCAGCAGACACATCCCCAGGGGTTGGCTGGGGCGCAGGGAGATGGAACCTGCTTCCCCCTGTACCCGCAGACCGGGAGCGGATCGGCCAGGACTCCTCCTACGAGCAGGAGGGGAAGGTCCAGTTTGTCATCGACGCCGTCTACGCCATGGGACACGCTCTGCACAACATGCACAAGAACCTGTGCCCTGGCAAGGTCGGGCTGTGCCCCAGGATGGACCCGGTGGACGGGGTGGAGCTGCTCAAGTACATCCGCAGCGTCAACTTCTCAGGTCTGTCGTGCCCGGGGCGGTGGCAGGAGCTGCCCCAGGGGCTGGATGTCCCTGCTGGTCCCCCACTAAGGGTCACACAGCAGCACCCACAGTTTATTCGTGTTGCCATTGGGCACCTGCTGCACTGCGAATGAGGGGGGCAGAGATGGGGCAGTTTCACAGCAGATCAGCAGATGAGGAGGTCTGAGCTTCCACATCTCCTGGGAGCCTTTGGAGTGTAACCCAGCACCAATCCTGCTCTCACCCGGGCATCCTGCCTGGGCTCTCCCCTTGCCTGCTCCCACCACCACCTCCTTTCCTCCCGCCTGGCAGAGGTCCCACTGAATCCTGCTGCTCTGCCCTTGTCTGTGTGAGATCTCCTCTGGAAATGCCGTTTTTCCCCTGCTGTATCTCCTTAATAAACATTTTCTGTCCTGTCCCCTTATTACTTCTATTTATCTCCACCCTGTGATCTCCTCCACAGTGTCTCTTCTATTTACTTTTCCCTCTTGCTTGATTTTTCACTTTCTTCCTTTCATTAGTGTTTATCTGCAGACTTCACTTGATTTAACTTTAAAGCTGCTTTCCCCCCTTTTTTAAAATAAGCAGCGAGGGGGAGGGGGGGAGCATCAAACCAGAGCCCCCTTGGACCCCATCCCTAGGACTCCCCATGCTGTGGGTGCTGTGGGTGCTGAGCCCCCCCTGTCCCACAGGCATTGCTGGGACCCCCGTGACATTCAACGAGAACGGAGACGCGCCGGGGCGTTACGACATCTACCAGTACCAGATCAGGAACTCCACCCCTGAGTACAAAGTCATCGGGCAGTGGACAGACCACCTGCACCTCAAGGTAAGGGCTCGCTGGGGCTGCACTGGGGCCGTGAACAGGCTGTGCTGAGGGGAAGGCCCTGCAGGTTTCTCTTCTCACCAAGCAGGGTCTGTGAGCCTGGGAGCCCACGGGTGCAAGGTCAGGCAGACAAACATGGGGGGGTCAGAGGGGAGGGTGTACTGCAAGTACACACTTGTGCTTCAGCTGCAGTGGCCACCAGCACGTGTGACCATCCCCACGGGCTCCGGGCATCGGGCAGGAGAGAGAAGCCACAACGGAGCAGAAGGGGTTTTCTCAGAGAAGGAGGGATTTTGGTTTGGGTTTCTGATGTTGAATTTTCCCAAAAGGCCAGTGGAGAGCTTCATCACCACTCTATCCCCATGCCAGGTTGGGCGCTGATGGGGTGAGGGGCTGGATCTGGGCAGCACTGCTGTGAGCAGGGCAGGGCATCCCCTGTGCCCTGGGGTGCCTGGCTGAGGCCTGGAGTGCCATCAGCAAGGCTGGTGCTGTGTTCCCCACAGGTTGAGAACATGCTGTGGCCAGGGGGTGGGACTCAGCTCCCCAGCTCCATCTGCAGCCTGCCCTGCAAGCCGGGCGAGAGGAAGAAGCTGGTGAAGGGCATTCCCTGCTGCTGGCACTGCGAGCGCTGCGACGGCTACCAGTACCAGCTGGATGAGTTCCACTGCAAGCGCTGCCACTTCAACGAGCGGCCCAACGAGAACCACACCAGCTGCACCCCCATCCCCATCATCAAGCTGGAGTGGAGCTCGCCCTGGGCCGTGGTGCCCGTCTTCATCGCCATCGTGGGCATCATCGCCACCCTCTTCGTGGTGATCACCTTCGTGCGCTACAACGACACGCCCATCGTCAAGGCATCGGGGCGGGAGCTGAGCTACGTCCTGCTGACAGGGATCTTCCTCTGCTACGCCACCACCTTCCTCATGATCGCCGAGCCCGACCTGAGCACCTGCTCCTTGCGACGCATCTTCCTCGGGCTGGGCATGAGCATCAGCTACGCCGCGCTGCTCACCAAGACCAACCGCATCTACCGCATCTTCGAGCAGGGCAAGAAGTCGGTGAGTGCCCCCCGGTTTATCAGCCCCGCTTCCCAGCTGGTCATCACCTTCAGCCTCATCTCGCTGCAGCTCGTCGGCGTCTGCATCTGGTTCATCGTGGACCCGTCCCACTCTGTCATTGACTACGAGGACCAGCGGACTACAAACCCCCACTTTGCCCGGGGCATCCTCAAATGTGACATTTCGGACCTGTCCCTCATCTGTTTGCTCGGGTACAGCATGCTCCTCATGGTCACCTGCACTGTGTATGCTATTAAGACCCGTGGGGTCCCAGAGACCTTTAACGAAGCCAAACCCATCGGGTTCACCATGTACACTACTTGCATTGTGTGGTTAGCCTTCATCCCGATATTTTTTGGGACGTCACAGTCGGCGGAAAAGGTAAGGGAAGAGGGGAGAGGCCTGGCTGGTGTCTGGTGGGCTGTGAGGAGCAGGGCTGAGAGAAGCTGTCATGTCTTCAGGTCACTTCCCTTGGCCCAGCCAGCATGGGAATTGGGGTGGGAAGAGCTCTGCTGACCCCGCTGCCCCTCTCTGGATGGGAGCAGTGGCAGCACAGGATGCTGCTGTGTGGGAGGGGAGGATGAGTCCCGATGGCAGATCCAGGTCCCAGTGTCATGAGCACTTTTTCTGCATGGGAAGGGACCAAGTGCTGCCCAGCCAGTGCCTTTCCCCAGCACTGAGTTCCCATGGGACTGAGGCCAGCCCGGATGAGGCTCCGTGCTCAAGTGCGAGGGATTAAGAACAAAGAATAAAAATCTCATGAATGAGCCCCAAATCCTTTTGCTTGCCAGCCAAAACAGGAATCATCTCGTTTATGTCAAATGCAAACAGCTCCCGCCTGCCAGCCCAGAGCTGCTCTGACAAACAAATCTTGGAGTTGCTGTTCCCTGGGAATCCCCGGGGTGACCCACCATCCGGACCCCTCTCTGGACCCCCCAGGTGTCCCCACGGTGCTGAGCTGCTGACGCCGTGGCTTTTGGGAACACCCACTGCGAAGGGCTGGGGGTGGTTTGCTGAGGGACCTTTTGCTGAAGTGACTCTGCTCAGAGCATCCAGCCCCGGCGCTCGAGGAGGCCGAGCCTGCCCAGCCAGCTCTAACCTTGGCTCAACCAAAAAGTCTCACCAAGCCGGTGCTGGCTGGAAGTGTGGAGGAGAATTAAAGGAAATAAATGGAGCCTTTTGCAGCATTTCCATTTTGATGAGATGGCAGGGGAGATACTAACAAGAAAGCAGGTTTTTTAAGAAATTATTGCAAAACAAAAGCTCCCTGAAAGCCTCCTTAATGTGCTCGGCATACTGTGGGTAATAAAGATGGAAATGATAATGATTGTAGATTATGCGCAAGGTTGCTCACCTCTTCACTGCAGCTTGTCACGGGATAATTTAGGGCTGCCGAACGCTGGCTGTCAGGCAGCAGCTCCACAATAGGCTGTGCCTCACGTTGGGGGTTGTAATGCACAGGGCTGCTCTGTTATTAGGCTGCTAACAAGCTGATTAGAGGCGGAAAAAGTGATGTTCCCAACTCCCCTTGGACCAGAGCTCTGTCTCGCAGCCTTCAGTCTGCCGAGTGATCCCTGGAGGGGTTTTGCCGTTCCAGCTGGTGCTGTGCTGTGGGAGTGGGCTCTGAGTGTCCCGGCTGCTGGGACCAAGGGCCTGTTGGGCTCCATGGAGCACCTGCACACCCGGGAACAGAAGAGCCAGGAGCATCGGCGGGGCTGTTGTTCTCCCCTGAGAGCACAGCTGGAGTCCTGAGGATGCCACGGGGCAGATCCTCACCCCAGACCGCTGGCACCTCTGCCCAGACCCCAGCCGAGGCTGCGGCTGAGGCCTTGTGGTCTGGAGGAGTTGGATAATAATAATAATCTCCACTTTTATTTTAATTCGCTTTACCTCGTGCCCACAACTTTGCATGGAGGTGGCATATTACTGTAACAAGTCCCCCAAGCCTTTTCTGAAAAGAACCTCTTATCCCCGCCGATCCCGGCGGATTACAGAAATAGCAATAACAGAGGATCTAAAGAAAGAGACAATTTCCTGCGCTGATAAGGCGGCAGTGGAACAGTGGAGTCATTGTCTGCTTCCCTGTTTATCACATTTGCTTTCAGCTGAGGGAAAAGAGGGAGAGGGAAGGAATGAGAGGACTGTCCAGTGGTGTTAGTGTGCTGGAGGAGGGCTGAGCAGATCTGCCTTTCCCCAGCAGCCACCACGGTGCAAAATCCCTTGTAGTGGGCCCAGGCATGGATTTAGGGTGGGGGGAGTTTCCAGTTAATGCAGAGATTTGCTGTGGGGCAAGCACAAGCTGTGCAGGGCTGTGCCTTGAGCCCGGGCTGCTCCCTCAGGTAGGACAGGATCATCCAGCTCTGAGCAAGGGCTGAGCACAGCACCGGGCTCAGGGGCTTGTGTGGGGTCGCTTCAGGTTGCTGCAGTCCCTCGGTGCAACATCATTGTCCTGAGTCAGAGATGGCTCTGCTCTTTGATCCTGCCCATGAGGCAGCAGTTGCTGCTGGGCCAGGAGCTGGAACTTCCTCAACAGCCACAGCACACAACTCTGAGGGCTCGGGAGGAAGCTCAAGTCTTTTTAACGGAGGGGCGAAGTGGGGTTCTGGGCTGGAAACCAATTAAGAGAGTAGGAACTGCACTAGTGAGAAATGGTCATTTTTTGCAGTGGCAAAAGGTTAACTGAGCAGAGCTCCATGGCTGTGTTGAAGCTCCAGGCTAAAAATACTCCTCTCTGAGCTGTCGGGGGTTTGGTGTGGCGAGACACGGCTGCGGGGTTGGTGTGGGCTGTGGAACATGGGGCTGTTCTGGCACAGGCATCACCGGGGTGGAGGTCACCACGGTGGCCCTGTGAGACCCCAGAAGTGTTGCAGGAGGTAAAGAGGTGGGGGGAGCATGGGGAGCTGGAGCTGGTGCCAGTGGGAGTCTCAGCAGAGGGGAGTCCCTGGTGTGTGGGGAGCCCTGGCCCCGGCACGTGGGGGGAGCCTGCACAGAGACATCTGAGCTCAGCTCAGCTGCTCTCCCTCCCTGCTGAAACGCCCCCGAGGCGGGGGGGGGGGGGTTGCTGCAGAGGCACAAAAACTGGAAATTGCTGGAGTGAGGCTCCTTGGAAAGGTGTTGCTGAGGAACAGGAGGGGGTCTGGGAGATGAGGGGTGCTGAGCCATGTCCCACCAGGGTCACGCTGTGCTGGGCAGAGTTGTGCTGGTTCCCAGGCAGGGGTTGGGGTGCCTGGAGTTGGGGTCCCAGTGCTGCCCTTGTTCCTGGCCAGTCCAGGACACTTGCAGCAGAGTCTGGAGAGTTAGAGTGAAAAAAAGAGGAAGAAAAAAAAAAGCGCACATATTCTGGCACAGAGATATGTTTTGACTTTGCTTGATGAAATGACATTTTTATTTCCAAAAACTGCCTAGAGAGAGAAGGTGGAACAAACAAACCGGTGCATGTGACAGCAGGAGGTTTTATTCTGGGGACAAACCAAAGTTTTCTGTTGACTCAGAACAAGCTTTGTGGCATTTTCCCTTCAGGGCTGAGTTGGAACAATCTGGGCCATGTGTTGATTTGCTTTGCACAGTCACAGCTGGGACCTGTGGGTCCTGGGGGAGCTGACAGCCCTGCCTGGGAATGGGTGTCTCCCACCAGCTCTCACTCTTGGCATGGAACAGCCCCAGGGAGCCGTGCAGAGCCCCTGCCTCAGCACCTGCCCTCCACCACCTTTCTGCTCTATTGACTCCAAAAACTGAGCCCCCAGGGCAAGTGTGTGGCCCTGGAGAGGTGGGGACCTCATGCCCTGGCTGCTGCTGCAGTCCCTGGGCTTCCCTGGCTCCTCCAGGTTGTGCCTCCTCACATGGCATTAAATCCCACGTGGGAAACACCTGCAGGACAATCCCTGGACACTGTGCTGTGTCAGAGTCAGGGGTGAAGGTCAGGAACTGCTTTAGAGTTCCTAAACCCTTGTCAGCACCCTGCAAACCAGGGGTGTGCAAAGGCACCTGGAGACCCAGAGCCCCCTCCTTGCTCAGCTCCACTGGCCCAGCACATGAGCTGTGTGGAGGAGAGGATGCTGCAGAGGATGGAGCCCCGTGCCGGATGCTGATGGAGCAGGGATGTCTGCAGGGATGCCCGTGGAGCAGGGACTTGCACTCCTGGCCACCCCGGGAGATGGGATGGGCAGAGGGAGGGGGTCTCTTCCTCCTCCAGGTTGCCACCTGCTTCAGATGCCCCCGGCTTGTGAGGAGCCTGCCAAACGCTCTCCATAGAAAAATGGATTATTCTACAGTCAGATTAATGGGCTTTCATTTTGCAAAACATCTGTCACTGTTAGTCCTGGACAGTGAGCGTGAAATTAGTTTTGACTGCAAAAAGGCAGTGTCGGTGTGTAATATGTGACTTACATGACAAGGGCCCAGGAGCCAGCTGGGGAATGGGAATTACCTGTTGAAGGGAGATGGGGCACGAGGGTGCCCCGGGAGTGGGTGTCCTTGCTGTGCCCACCCTCAGCGTCGGAGCTCCTGCCCTGCAGCTGGTGGAGCATCAAGATCCAGGAGTGCCAACATTTCCAGCACTGCCTCCCCACTCAGTTTATTTAAGTCCATCTTTTCCATGGTCCCATTTCCTCCTTTCCCAGCTGACCCTTCTGGATCCCACAGAGCTGGGGGGGGTGTCTCAGCTCGTGCCCTTGTGTCTTGCAGATGTACATCCAGACCACGACGCTCACCATCTCGGTGAGTCTGAGTGCCTCGGTGTCCCTGGGCATGCTCTACATGCCCAAGGTGTACATCATCCTCTTCCACCCGGAGCAGAACGTCCCCAAGCGCAAGCGGAGCCTCAAGGCGGTGGTGACGGCGGCCACCATGTCCAACAAGTTCTCTCAGAAGGGAGGTTTCCGCCCCAACGGAGAGGCCAAATCGGAGCTCTGCGAAAACCTGGAAACACAAGGTAAGGCGGCTCCCGGGGGGACTCACAGCAGGATCCTCTGAGGATGGCAGGAGCTGGGAGAGGGAGAGCAGAGTCTGCTGCGGCTCCGGCTGCGACGTGTCTCTCACGGGGGTGTGGGAGCTCGGCGTGAGCAGGGCTGGCAGTGAGCTCCCGGCTGTGCCAGGCAGGGAGCAGGCACAGCAGCAGCACTGGGGGCAGGAGGCATGGGGGGGATGTCGGTGCAGCACCGAGGGGACATTTTTCACTCTGTCACTGGCGGGTCACGTATCCTTAAATAAACAACAGAATAAATAATTCACAGGGCTTTGATACGGGCAGATCGGCTACGAAAACATCGCAGCTAACAAATAGCTCTGTCAGCTCCAATTTCTTCTGCTCTATCTAATTGTTATCTGGGAACACCAGTTGGAAACCTGCAGCAAGGTTCGATTGTCAGTGAGGCACCAGGAGCTGCCAGGTGTCCCCTCTGTGCAGTGCCATGGGAGGGCTCCACACGGGACACGTTTGTGCTGCTCAGGGTGTCCAGGGCTTTGCCATCTGTGCCAGCACTGTCTGTGTCCTTGGATGGACGGTGTCCGTGTGCCCACTGAGCCCTGTGGTGCCTTGGGACCTCATGGGGGCATCTCCACAGAGCATCGTGCCCACTGAGGGCAGGACCCCAAATTGTGCCTTGCGGGGCTGCGACAAGATGAGCTTTGGGAACACAGAGCACCCGTGGTCTGTCTGTAGGAGGTTGCTGAGGGAAGTGAAGGGCAGCCCGAGAGCACATTCCCATGGCTCGTGTCACATCCCAGGTCACTCTTTGGGATGAACTGTCTTTAGAGAGCAGCCAGAGGCTGCCCTGGGCTCAGCCCCTCTGCCACAGCTCCGTGCCCTCCCAGGGAAGGATCCCATGTGCTGCTGGCTGGATCCACGAGCAAACCCTGTTCACATCCCTGCAGGCATCTCCTGGTGTGATGGACGGGTCAGGGGGTGGGATGGGAGCCAGAAGGGGAGGGTGGACTCTGTGAACGATCCATGTGAGCTCTGTCTCTCCTTCCAGCACTGGCCACCAAACAGACCTATGTCAGCTACAGCAACCACGCGATTTAGCTCCAGGGACTGCAGGAGCCGGGAGGGAGCGGAGCCGCTCCTGGCAGGACCCTGGAGGGGAGGTGGCAGCCTGGGGAAATGCTCCTGCCGGGCCACTGGGGCAGAGCTCCCGGGAAAACGGCCATCAACAGCAGCAAAAAATCCATAAAGAACCAATAAAACCATTCCACGCCCACGGTGTCGGTGCATGGCTCCCGGAGGGAGCGGGGGGACGGAGAGCAGGGAAGAGGTGACGAAGTTCTGCAAGTCTTTGAGGTTTTTTTCTGTATTTTGGCAAAAAGAAAAAAAAAGAGACCCAACATTTTCCCTTTTCTGGAATTTGTGAGATTGTTTGTGGTTGTGCAGAACCTTCTGTTTTCTCTTTCTTTTTTTTTTTTAATCCTCCATTTTATTTTGTTCCTGTCTTCCTCCATCCCTCTTCACTCTCTCCCTCATATCCTACCAAATTCTATATGTTGCAAAAAGGAAAAAAAAATAAAAATACATAAAATTTACATAAAAACAGACAACAAAATAAAATAAAATAAAACCTAGACTGTGTTCAAAGTGCTGATTTCTATAGGTGGTTCCTTAATGTATGTGATGACCATATGGATTGAAATACGTCTGCTTTATGTACTGACCAGTCAAAAAACAAAAACACACAAAAAAAACAAAGTTCAGTGCCTGGATGTTTATGAATTATTCGATGACTGTGTAGAGCATGATCATTTTTATACAAGGAGATTTCTAATAAAAGACCCTGGTTTTGCACTCGGTGTTTGCTGTCTCTTGGTGACTTGGTTTCAGGAGGTGACTTGGTTTGTTTGGGCTGACAGGGAAGGTTTTGGGTGGCCAAGAGCTCTGGGAGAGCAGGGGGCTTGGTGTCCTTCCTCTGGGCTTGGTGTCCTTCCTCTCCAAGCATTCCTGCTGCCAAGGGGTCCTTCTGGGAGGGGATGGGGCAGGGAGAGGGGAGCTCAGCATGTCCCTGGCACGGGGCACTGGGGCACACACTGCAGCCTGTGCCTCACCAGTGCTCAGGGCTGGAGCAGATCCAGGGTGAAAAGGGCTGATTCCTCCTCATTTCCTCTTCCCCCAAGTGTGGGCTGAGGGGAGGAGATAGACCAGAGACAAAGGGATTTTCCAGAGATTCTCCATTCAGGCTGCTCAGGGAATGGTGGAGTCCCCACCCCTGGACGGAATTGTTTAAGAGTTGTGCAGATGTGGCACTTGGGGACATGGTGGCCTTGGCAGTGCTGGGTTAATGGTTGGGCTGGATGATCTTAGAGGGCTCTTCCAACCTGAAGGATCCTGTGATGCAGAGGCAGGGGCAGCTCCACTCTCCTCATCAGGAGCAACCTGGGCTAATTAGGGTGCTGCCCACTAATAAAAGCAGCTCTGCCCACCCCAGGGGGGAATTTTTCTTCTGCCTGCAGCTCCTCCTTGGACAGCACAGTGTGTGAGGTAGGTGGCAGTTCTGAGAGTCTTGGCTGTACCTGTTTTGGGGTGGTTTGGAGTGTTGGCTGCTGCTGTTTCTGGCTCTGGATTCCCTGTTGGAAAGGGGGGTGGCTGTGCTTGTTTGCTGCTGGGTGGGGAGAGGAGGGTCCAAGCTTCTCTCTGTTGGGGGAGGTGGGGAAAGGAGGCAGAGGGGGTGCTGCCCACCCTGGTGGGGTGGGTGCCTCCAGCTTTTGGCCGAGCTGTGGTTTCAGGTGCCCAGTAAAAGCACTGGAGCTGGTGGTGACTCGGCCTTGGAGAGGGTGCTGGGATGGCTCCCCATCCCTGGCGTGTGTTCCCCTGCCCCTCTGTGTATTATCACAGCTCTGCTCTTGCCTTGGTGGGGTGCCTGGGGAGGGGGGCCCTGGGTGCCCTGAGCCCCCCGGGAGCTGCAGCCAGTGACTGGTGCCAGAGGGACCAGAAAGGTGCCCATTCCCTGCCCGTGCACAGGGGACAGAGCGTGGCTTGAAGGCAGGAGTTAAAAAAAGAAAAAAGAAGCATAATGAAAAGCTTGCAACTTTGATAAGATCATACTTGTCAAAAGAGCTTCTCAGGAGAAAAAACTGCTCCGTTCCCAGCGCATCCATCACTGTCAGATCAGATGTGAGGCACTGCCTGGTTCAGAGGGCTCCCAGAAAACCTGAGCTGATGTCTGTGGAGCTGTTTCTAGCTCAGAGATACTGCTCTACTGGCTTTACAAGCAGCTTTCACCCTGAGCTTTGCCTGATAATGACTGGAAAGGCTGATCCTACCTCAATTACAGCATCCCCCTCCCTTCCCTGGCTGTGCCTGGGAGGAGGGATGCTCTGAGCCTTCCAGAGATGGTCCTGTTTTTACCACCCAAACCTGCCCTGGCTGTCACTGTCCCTGTGCTGCTGGAGGACCCGTGTCCCTCCCAGTGCTGGGCACATTCCAGTGGCTGCAATGACCCCCCAACACAGCTGGTTAATTTTATACAGTGCTGTTTAATTCTAAACACTTATTTGATTATGAAAGCTAATTAAGAGGGAGCTGTCTGTAAGCCATTGAGATGGATGGGGATCTAGCCAGGCCCTGGAGTGGATGCCTGGGGAGCTGGTGGATCCAGGATCCAGTTTCTGCTTTGCTTGGTATTTTTGAGGGTAGTTCTGCCTGTGGCTGAGCAGAAGAGCAGAGTAGATTCCGATTCCTAGATATCAGATTCCTAGTTTTTGGTACTTTGTGTGTATATATTTTTATAAACGAGGTGCCTGTCGTGCTGTGATTTCTCTTCCTTGCCTCCCTTACAGATGAAAAGCACTTGTCTGATTTTCCCTGTGTTTCTGTGAAGGGCTATTGAGTTTAAACAGCAATAATTGCTTGAGTTCCTTGAGTGGTTGACCTGTGCATTTTCCACTTTTTCTGGGAGTTTGATAAGTGGGTTGAAAAACCTGGGCTGGTCCCAGCTCCTCCTGTTGCCCGCTCGTATCTCCCCTTGCCTGGAACTTTCTATTGTCCTTGCCTGCTGTTCCCAATCCTCAGCCCTTCTCCTGAGCTCCCTTCTCCAGGCACAAGTGGGAGCTTTTGGGGTGCCAGGGCACGGCTGGGGGCTGGAGTGAGAGCTCTGTGTGGGCTCCTGGCCCCGGCCCCGTGCGGAGCGACAGCAGCCTGGAACCAGTCATTAACTCTCTTCTGTGAGAGGCAAATTACAGACTTCAGTGGCATAATTAGGCCAACTCGATAGGAAATGGAAAAACAAGATAATTTCTCTGCAAATTTTGCAGTCTGCCAGCCACCTCGTGCCTTGCTTCCCATGTCTTGGGAAATATCACCCTCCTGCTCCTCGGGCCAGGAGGGCTCCTGTTGCAGCCGTGGCAAAGCTCCTGAGGGAGCAGATCTGGAGGAAGGGGATGGAAAGAGCAGGGCTGGAGCAGAGTGTGGCTTGGCCCTTGCTCTGGGACAGACCTCCATCCAGCTCCCCTCCCACAGGGAGAGCCTGAAGGTCCTGCCTTGTGTTCAGAGAGGAAGGGCAGCAGAGCTGAGCAGGTCCTGTGGGTCCACACAGGGTGGGGGACCCTGTGGAGCTCGTGTCTGTGCTACAAAGCATTGGAGGAGCTGTGATGGACACATCAGTGCTGCTGGGAGGATGGTGATGCCTCTGAGAGGCAGCACCCAGTCTTGTGGGAAGGACCAGAGGCAGAATGGAGCCCGGTTTCTCCTTGTTGGAGAGATCCCAGTGGCTGGAGCCATGGATGGACGCATGTGGGGTGTACCCAGGGGTCTCTCCACAGCACCAATATTCTCTTGTAGGGCCCAGTGAGTCAATGGTGGCCTGTGCTGAAATCTCACTTCAGTGGTGAAAGCTGCAATTAGCATTTAATGAAGCTTTTTGCTTTTATTTTTAGGTAACCTCCGATTCCCTGACTGTGTAATTTAGTCCTCCATTGCTTGGAGATAATTAAAGTATGTCACTATAATTTGCTTTTTTTAAAAGCCTGTAATTATGTTTTTATTGAGAATAAAAAAGGGGGGGAGGGGGAAATGAAAACAATGTTAGGGGAGGAGAAGGCTTTGGATGGGCAAGGGGGCTTCTTCCAGCTTGAAGGCTCTGGAGATCATTCCAGGATGCTGGGTAGGCTGGGGACAGGGAAGGGCTCCTGTGTTAGCATGGGAAATAGTGAGGTGAGATGTTTCAAGTGGAGGGGGGAGAGCTTCAGGTCTCCTCAGCCCTGGCCGTGCTGGCTCCTGCTCTAACTGCAGTGTAACTGGGGTGGGGGCTGCACGAAGGACCAGCTCTGCTGCCTTGCTTGTGGTCCTACCCATCATTCTCTTCCCAGTGCCCTGGGAGGGGGCAGCCCCACTCCCTCTGTCCCCAACCACCAGGCTCTGGTGTGGGGGCAGCCCAGGGTGGGCTGAGCCTGGGGCAGCACAGCCAGGGGCTGTTCCATGTGCCTCCCATTCCAACACGGCCTTGCCCAGCCCCCAAAACATCCCTGGGCACTCGGGGCTCCGTGTTCAGCTGCAGCATCTGGTCTCTGTGACCAGACACGCTTTGCTGGAGCAGGGCTGAGCTGCTCTGCCCTCCCTGCACAGCAACAAATTAACAGGGAGGAATTAAATGTCTCTTCCCAGGCCTGACAGGGCTGCGCAGCCCTTGGGGGATGCTCCTTGCAGCTCAGGCTCTATTTGCATCTGTAAATGCTGCTGCTGGATGTCAAACAGCCCCTGTCCCTCCAATACCCCTGGCACCGTCTGATGCGGAATGTGCCAGCCAGAGCATCCTGCTCTGCTCCTGGCCCTGGGCCAAGCGCTGCTCCCGGGCAGCCCAGTGAAACCACTGCCTGTAAACTGGTCTGGAATGGGAGCAGGGCCACGGCAGGAGGAACTGCTCACCTGCAATTCACAGCCTGGAAATTGGCTGTCGGAGGGAAGTTGAATAACGAATAAATTCAAGATAATTGATTGGCCTGTGGCCAGTTCACAGCCAGAGAGAGCTGAAATGAGTTGGATTGTTGGCTTTTTCTTTAAGTTAGTCTCACTCAAAAATGTGAGCGCTAAGAGGTTACATTTAGTTTAGAATATATTTAATTCATTAAAATGTTGATCTCTGCCGCAGAGTTCACATCTGATCCCGGGCTTTATTCCTTATCTAAATGCAAAGGTTTCTTGCCAGAAATGCAAGGCAGAAAAGAAATCTTGGTGCTTGGGAGAAGTGACATGATGAAAGGGGCTGGTGCTAGACTGCACTCCACGCAGGAACCTGCTGCGACTGGGGCTGACACCTCACCAGTGTGTTCCTGCCTCCCTTCTTCTCATACTGGGGTGCAGGGTTAGGGTCTCAGCCCCACAGTGCTCGACATGTCCTGGGTGCTGCAAGCGTTATCCTGGGCTGCCTGCAGCCAGCCCCTCCCCAGGGCACTGGGATGCTGTGGAATTTGGTGCAGTCCCCTGCAAAACTCTGGAGCTGTTGGCTCCTCATGGAGCTGAGACCAAAGTGACTCATGAAAGCCTCTTTGATAGAGTCATATCGGGTCAGGGATTTCTGTTCAAGTGTGTCCTCAGGCTGTGCATCCACCCCAAAATCCGTGCTCCCCAGGTGTGTGAGTTGGATGGCACTGGGAGTGGGCTCAGCCCACCACTGTGCTCACAGCACGTTGTGTCCCTACCTTGCTGTGCAGAAATCCCCCTCTCCAGCCCGGTGTCTCCTTCCTCGTGGAGCCTTTGTGATCTGCAGGGGATGACAAAGGGAAGGAACAGCACTTAAAACCCACTAAAACCCACACACCATCACCAGCTTTTGTACTGGTTGCTATGGGAACCCCATACGTGCACCGGAAACGCTGGAGTATGCAAATGAGCTTCTTAATTAGTTCTCCTCAGCCTTTCATGTTCCTGGTGCAGCAATTTGATCATTAGATGAACATGCCACTTCATTATTGTCAGCTTAACCAAACACGAGCTGGGGTGACCTTTGGGGAGGGCAGAGTGTCCTGGGAGCCGACTGGGACTGAGGGAGGATGGGGCTGGAGGCTGCCCGGAGCTGGGAGTCTTCTCCAGCAGTTTCTGTACTGGTTGGAGGTGCCGGTGTGGGACGGGGGGTGTGTGTGTCCCCCCAGCCTGCCCAGTGCCAGGGTCCCGGTGCCGTGGCTGCAGCCGACAGAGGTTGGTTGGCTCGGGCTGCAGGACCGAGCTCCTGCAGGGCAGTGGTGGAGCAAAGTCCGGCTGCAAAGCCCGAGCCCTGAGCCCCCTGAGCCCTGGAGCAGGTTGCAGTGTCACCGTGCTCCCCTGGCCCTGGGGACTGGCAGTGTTGGCCATGGTGCCTCCAGCCCGGCGTGCCCGTCCTGCCGGCCGGGTGCATGCGTGAGCCCTCGCTGGAAATGCTATGAGTTTTTCACCAAACAAGCTTCATTAATCGTCTAATAACCGGATTAATTAAGGACACTGAAAGTAAACAGCAAGAATGTAATTTGCCTCTGATTGCCGTGTAATTGCAGGAGTATGGTCTTATTTGCATATGCAGAAAGTGTTGTTGACAGCAGTACTGGGGCCAAGAGTACAATATATGGAGGGCAAACGTGCCCTTGGGGTGGCCAGACCCCTTCAGCCATCACCCCTTTAGCCATGCTCTTCGCTGCCTTTGGTGCTGCCTGCGTGTGTTTTTCTCTGCGGTTCTCCAGCTTCTCCCCAATTAGCCAACCCTCCCGCTATTTGTGGAGCTTTCCGAGCTATTTGCTTAGGCAAACATTGATGTTCCAAACAGACTGACAGATCCGCTTGGGAACACTCCCCTGTGTCCTGGGAGGCAGCAGAAATAGCTGAGCAGGAGCCCCTCTCTCTCAGGGCTGTCCTGTGAGGGGCTGGGACCAGTTCTCCCTTTGACCCTGCTTATGGGAGACTTGGGGATTTTGGTTGTGCTTGGAAAAACTTGCCCTTGGCAAGTCCCAGAGAGATTCCAGTGCCCCAAGAGGAGATGGGGACCAGGAGGTGAACTGGGGCACACAGAGTGGGAAGCAGATGCTGCATGAATTGGGGGCAGAGCCAGGGACTGAATTGCAGTGTTGAGTCCCACACCATCTTGCATCTCTCATGTCCTCCACCCCTCCTCAGCTGGTCTCTTTCCTAGCAAAAGCAGACATCTGGATGGTGACTAATCTTCCAACTCTCTGCTTCCCGTTAGCCCAGGGTGAGTTTTCTTCTTGCATTTGACCTTGTCAGCACCAGATCTGGGCTGCTCGAGGAACGGGAGCACGTGGTGCTCTGTGAAGGTGACTGTGAGCTCCCTCCATGTGCGTGTGCACGTGCCCAAAGGGGAGAATTTGGAGGACTAATTCCACCTTGGAGAGCCCCAGGGTTGTGTTTTTCCCTCTCCCTGGCAGACATGACTTGGTGCAAAGCTGCAGTGAGGAGGGATGTGACCTTTCAGGAGAGGCTCAGAGTGTCTGTGGCAGGCGTGATTTTGAGGTGTATCCATTCGTTCTCCTCACGGTGCTGACAAGCTCTGTGGGCTGCAGCTATTTCAGCCTGTCCTTTGCACGTGGACTGGGATTAAACCACTGTGCATTGTTGGCTCCAGATGGGCACCTGCTGCTCCCTGCTCAAGCAGGGTAAGAAGCAGCAAGCCCGATCCTTTGGGCAATTGTTTTGGAAGAGAGCTGGCTGGCAGAGTGGAGGGGGGCCTGTCCGCCAGCAGAATGCTGGTGACAAATACCTGTGAAGAAAAATGGGGACTTGGGACCCCCCTGCCTGTCTGTGGGCATCCTTCCCATCAGCCCTTTGTTTCCTTGCAGCATCTGAAGGTTTTGGGCCAGTTTCCCACGGTTTGCAGTGCCATACCTGTCCCCAACAGCTGCCAGACTCCATTCATCACAGACAGCATTTTGTTTTCCTCCATTGGAAACTTGAAACATTTAGAAAGAAATCAAGTTGTCCCTTGAAATTGGGAGGAAGTGGGGTGGAAGGCAGGTAGCCTGGTGTTTATTTTGCACTGCTTTTCTGTGAGCTGCTATAAACAGCCTGTCATCAGATCTCCAGTGCAGCCATTGAGCAGCTCCCCAGGTGCTGTGCTTGGTTCCTTGCCATGCAAGGTCTCGTTAGAGGTGGTGTTTGTTGCTGGTTAGCCGTGGACTCCCTTTGAGCTTGGAGAGCAAGACAGGGAAATAGCAACGATTATGATTAGGGCTTTATTTTGAACTTCTAAAACCTCTCTCTCCCGCGGTGAACAACATCCTCGAGCGGCTGGAGGCTGCACCCCTCGAGTGCTTCAGAGTGAATGTTTCAGAGATAAACAAGGGAGCAATCAGCCCCTCCTGAACGAGGGGTGTGGGTGGTGGTGCCTGCCGTGCCTTTGAGACCTCCCCTCCCCTGTTGTCAGTGTGCTTTCTTCGGGAGCCGAGGCCAACGGGAGGGCTCTGCCCCTGCCAGGTTTGAGCTGTATCCGAATGTCTCCAGATCTTCCCTACAACATGGACTTCCTCCTCCTGGAGCAGTGTTGCTGCTGCTGTCTGGGTAAGCCAGTGCATCCCAGTTTGGAGAGCCAGCCTTCAGTCTCTCTGCATCTTGGCTCCTGAAAATCGAGTGTTTGGTGGGTCTTGAAACTTGTGAGGGTGAGTTGCTCTTTAAGGCTCAACATCTTTCCCTCGGATGCCTCTTCCCACATCCCTCCTTTCCCTGTGCATTGGAGTGGGTGTGAAGGAGCTGCCAGAACCTGACCTCAAGTACCCGCTGGGGAGCCCCAAGGATGGATGTGGAGGCCCATTTCTGTGTCCTGGCTTGAGCAGTCTCTGGCTTTGAGGACACTGAGATTCCAATTCAGTTCCAATGTGTCCCTGGCACAAGCAATTAATCTTCCCCTGCCTCTCTCTGAAATCCCTCTTGTTCCAAGTGGGCTTCTGTATTCCAGTGCTGTTTTTCGAGGCTGATGGGAAAGCTGCCCCTGCTCTGATTGTCAGTGCTGCTGCTTTTCTATTAGTTTTCAGATGCCTTGTGTTTTTTTTTTTTGGGGGGGGGGGGGGAAGTCCCAAACTCTGCTTTGTGATTTTTCTCTTCTCTGTAATTAGATGTAGCAGGGATCAAAATATGTTGCATTGCACTGCAAGCTTCTCCAGGCAGATGTTTCATCACCGGAGGAGAGATGACTTCCTCATTTACATTTGGGGAAAATCAAAAGAGAGGAAAAAAGAAAAAGGCGAAGGAGAATGTTGGATTTCCTGTTGTGTGAATGCATCTTGCAAGGCTTCAGGAGAGTGACGTGTGAGGGAGGAACCAGGGCCAGGAGAGAGAGGGAGGGCAGATGTTTTTTACCCTGCTGTCATTCAGATATTGAGTCGTGCACCCCTTGGTGTTTATTTTGCTGCCAAACCCAGGGATGGTGGCTGTGACCCACCCTGCTGCTTCCTTGGGGAAGGGTTTTTAGCACAGGGAAGTCTGTTAGCTCCACATTTGGACTTTTTGGGGTGCACAGAGCCCCTCAGCTGCTGCCACCCCTCTGCAGCTCTTACATGGGAGCTTTCAGAGCCACTGGGGGGGGGGGGTGTGAAAAGGTGGCACCGAGTTCCAATTCTTGTCCTTTGGCATCCAGAGCTCTTTGGTGCTTGTGGTTTGTAGTAGTGATCAGAACGGATTAATTGCCCAAAAATGACCAGGAGAGGAAGGTGGAGCAGAGGAGAAGATGGGAAAAGGCCTGAAAGTGCCCATTGTTTGATGCCAGCACCAACCACCACCAGCTCTGGGGTTTGGCTGGGGAGAGGGTGAGCAAGCAGGGAGAGAGCAACTCCCACACTGGGAACACTGAGCACGATTCCTCACGCTCAGCTCAATAAAGGAGTCATCAAAAGTAAAAATGACAGCAATTCTGCAGTCAATATAATGTGGCTGCAGGTTAAATAAATAATGTTTGAATGATAATAATTGCAAAATGATACTATTTCATCTGCCACAAACATGTGGTTAAGCTCTCATTAGCTGAGGCTGGAGCTTTGCGGGAAGCAGAGGCTCTTTGAAAGCAGATCTTTGGATCATGCCTCTATAGAAATTCCTGGACTGCTTTTGCAAGTGTTTAATAATGCCTGCAAGTTTGCTCATGGGACTGAGAGGAGAACTGGAAGGGTTGGCACTCTAAAGTGAAGATGGATTTGTATTTATTTATATGAGGTTTGCTTGTTTAGGTTGTTGGAGCTTCTAAAAACAATAGGTTTATAATTAATGGACTACATTATAGTCCTTGATCTCTGTAGGGAGAAACATGTATTTATTTTCAAGTGGCTTTTTTACATATAGAGTTTTCTATTTATAGATATGTGTATGCAGGCAAGTCCAGGCACATCTAGCAGAGTTTTCTCTGAACTTCAAGTTTAGTAAAAAACTGCTCTGTCCTTTCCCACCTCCTTCCTCCATCTCCATCCTGGAGCAATGCTGTCCATGCCCCCCCCAGAGATGGTGCTCAGCCCCAAATTGGGGAAACCGGTGTGCTCAGCACCTCGCCAGACAGGGCTTATTTCAGACTTGGCTGCAACATTGATCCTCACTTAACATAGTAATGAGAATCTGCTTCCCTAATCAGCGAGGGAAAAATCTTATTTCCCAGCGGCTGGGAGGAAATGAGCTTTGCTGAGTCCTGTTGGCTGTGGGGTGTGCACAGCAGGGAGAGCTGGCCTGGCTTGGCTTGGGTGGGCTCAGTGTGAACGGGAGCCTGTTGCAGTCGCTTGGGCCGTGTGTCCTTCCCCTCTTGGCCTCCCTCACGCACCCCGTGGTTGGGGACAGTCTCCATCTCGCTCGTCCAGCTTGGCTTTCTGTGGTGAAAACTCCTTCGCGTTGCTCTTTGAAGCCCCTGGGGCAGTGGGGGCTTTCCAGCCACGTTGGGTCACAGAGATGCAGAGCAGTGTCCGTGCCAGCCCCTCAGAGCCCAGCCTCGCACCTCCTCTTCCTCGAGCAGTGTGTTTTTGAGGAGGAAAAGCCGTGTTTGCCCTCTGTTCCTGTCTCGGGTCTCCACACGCTCCTGCTGTCCATGCCTGCCCCGGCCTGGCTCCTCACCAGCAAATTGTTTTTTGATGGCTGACTCGGTATAACTGAACTCAATTTGCCTTTCAAAAGCAGCTAATAGTCGCATTAAAAAATCCATTTTCACTTGTGATTGAATTTGACGGCGGCTCAATCAATAAGCGAATGGAGTGTTTCACACGCGGCGCCGAGCGGGCGTCGCCATGGGAACGCTGGGAGAGCGGCCGTGCATCCCCCGAGCACGGTGTCACTCGGGGTGTCACTCGGGGTGTCACTCGGGGTGTCACTCAGGGTGTCACTCGGGGTGTCACATGGGTGTCACCCGCTGCCGTCACCCGGGGCTGTCACCCTGCCAGGGCCGCCCCGGGCGGGTGACACGGCAGCGAGGGAGGCCCTCCCGGTGCTCCTGGCAGCGATGCTGGCAGGATTCTTGCTGGCAGGATTCATTTCCTTTTCCTCCTCCCTGCCGCTGTTGGGTGGGATGAGTCCTTTGTTGGTGGCTGGTCCTGTCCAGCCTGACGGGGAGAAGCTGTGGAACCACGGCTGGGCCTCGTGAGGGAGGTGCCCATTCTGTGGCACCGAGGGAGTGGCAGCCCTGGAATGCCCTTTCCACATCTTTCCTACCCGTATCTTCTCAGGCAGGGGAGGAAAATGGGAGAGAACAGCTGGAGCAGCTCTGGGGCTGCAGTTTAGGGCAGCAGGGCTGGGAATGAGCTGTCCTGAGGGGCTGGTTTTTCTTGGGAAAAGGGGGAATAATGAATTGAGGAAATGGATATATATGTATATTTTTAATAGAGTTCATCCACGTTTGATGAAAAACTAACGTGGCACTTTGGTTCATGACAATCAAGCTGTTTCCTTTCAGCTGTTGTTTGCGTTCCTCTTATTGTGGTGCAAAACAGGAATGAAACGGCTCAGTCAGGAACTCTGCAATTGAGATTTTCTTTTCTTTTTTTTTTTTTTTTTTAGTGATTATTATTTTTTTCCTTCCAAAGCAGTTTTCTGGGAGATCTTAATTAGGAACTCTCCCTCTGCGTGCCCCGCTGTGGAGGCAGGGAAGCCCTCCTGCAGGCTGAGCGATGCCAGCGTGGGGCAGGACCCCTGCACGGTGCCAGCACTGCCCACCCGCCCTCACCTCAGGCTTCCCTCAGCCCGAGGGGGCCACAGTGAAAGGAATAAGCTGCTTTACAACACGTTGGTGTTTTCTCGGCAGGGAGTTTGCCTGGGGCTCCACTGCCTTAAATTGCCTCTCTAAGCATCTGCCAACAAGGCATCCTGTCTTTGAGCTCAATTCCACGGATTGATCCACACTAGAGGAAGAAAAGAAGAGTCTGTATTGAGTATGAGCTGAAAGAAGAGGGAATCCAGGCATGTTGGGCTTAAGTCAAGCTGGAGACTGGAGCCCACCCTGCTGAGGACTGGCTGTGGCTGAACTTTTGCTGTGTACCTGGGTTAGATCCGAGTTCTTTGCCTCCCCAGCTCACCTTCTCAGCCCCCCATGCTGCTGTGCCAGACCCAGGTGGTTTCTCAGGGCTGCCCCTGGCCAGGCAGAGCTCTTGGCCGTGGCATTGCATTTTTTACCTTGCTCTTCCTTGGGGTGTGAGCCGTGTCCTGGAGGGACGTCAGAGCTGGGGGTCAGGACGTGGGGCTGAGGCTGTGCCAGCCCATCCTCTCCTCTCCCAACGTGCCAGAGGTTGTGGCACTTGCTGGAGTGGGCAGAAGAGTCTCTGAGTTTCCAGCCCCTTTGCCGAAGGCTCCTCTGCTCCTTGTGGAGGACAGAAGCCATTGCCATTAATTTCACAGGCTGTTTCCACCATGGCTGTGCTCCCTGCTGCTGGTGGCTGAGGATGATCCTCTCTTCCCACCCTCACAGGTAGAAACAAAGCCTGTGACAGCAGTGCTCGAGTGATCTGCAGAGCTCTGGAGGCAGCCTGAGGGTCAGGGCTTTGTTTCCTGACATGTGCAGGGCTCCCCTAAACCGTAATTTCATGTTGGTGGGAGCTGACACCTTTGTTTGATGGGCTGGAGGGAGCTGGCACCGGAGCTGGTTTGGGAGTGGGGAGGGAGCCGTGGTCTCTTCTGCCCGAGCGGGCACAGCTCTGCTGCACGGGCACAGCTCTGCTGAGCGGGCACAGCTCTGCTGAGCGGGCACAGCTCTGCTGAGCGGGCACAGCTCTGCTGCACGTGGAGCTGCCGGGACCGACAGCCGGGCCCGTGCCCCGCGGGGGACAGGGACCTGCTCCTGATGCTTCTGCTCAGTGTCCTGAGCCAAACTGCTGTGCTCCAGCTTTGCCCCCACCGTGATCTCCTCAGGGATTTTCTTACCTGGGGTCTCCAGGGAAGGAAGGGACCCCTCGCGCCTGCGTCGCCCCAAAACCGGGGATGGAACTTCACCCCCCAACTGCTGCCCTTCCCCTGAACTCAGACTCCTGGCACTCTGTGCAGGTTGGGGGGGGCTGGCTCCAGTCCTGGGGTGCTGGGGGAGTAGTGGTGGCTCCCTGGACTGTGCCCAGTCAGGGTATTGCTGGGTACCTGCCCTTTCTGTTGGGAATCACAACTCTTCCAGAGGCACCGTGTTCTCCCTGTGAAAAGCCGAATGAACAGAGTGCCCTGGTGAGATGCCTGTGGGCTCCTGCCCTCCCTGCAGAGACCCCTCAGGGAGATAAAGAGACCCCGACAGAACCATGCCTGTGTTTATCTCAGCTCCTTGCTTTCAAAGCCACGCCGGCCCTGCTCGAGAGCCCCCAGTGAGATGTTTCCTGGTGTTCCTTTCTCCCAGATACAAAGCTGCCGAGGTGTAATAAGCTGAGGGGAAGGTGATAAGCTGCTCGGTCAGCTCCGCGTGCCGCGGCAGCACGTGTGCTGTCATTAGCCCTTGGAAGCTGTATCTCGTGGAGAAGTCACTTGGGAATTAATGGTTGGCTGGTGCAGCTCCTGTGCAGAGAGGCTGTTGCATCTTGGCTTGGGAGCAGGGGGAGCATTTGAATCACCATCACAGCTGGACCCCGCCTGTGTGGCCGGGGACCCCTGGTGCCAGATGCTGCACCTAAACCTGGGGGTGGTCTTTACCCCAGAGATGCAAAACCAGAGGAGAAATGATCCCTTAGAGGAAAGGAGGTACCAAGATCAAATGATTTGCTTGAGTCGTGCAGAGATCCCCCAACGCTTGGGTGGCGAGCTCGAGGCGGTGCTGGAGCTCGGGCTTGAGGTTTACAGTTTGTGATGAGGCTTAACAAGCTTGGCTGGAGGAGCTCAGAGGGAGAAAGCAGCATCACAGAGGATGCAAGTGTGGAGCTCTGAACTAAATCTAGTCAGACTGGGCTGTGCCACGTTTTGGGCCAGGCCATCACAGGCCAGAGGCTCCTAAAGCTGAGAACTGGCCCAGGTCTGCTGAATCCTCTTGAGGAGACTGCTCCTGGGTGTGAGTGTTCCCAGCGCTGCAGAGGAGCTGTGACAAGGGATGAATGTGCTCTGACACCAGCTGGCATCCCTCCATCAAAGTCAGCGAGGGCAAGGGATGCTCTTCCCAGTGCAGGGGCTCCAGCAGCCGTGGCTCTGGGTCCTGGGGTTGCCTGGAATACCTGTCACCCACCTCTGGCATCCACCCCACAGCCAGTTGGTTTGTGTGCATTTCCTTGACCAAAGAGGGCTCTGGCACCTGTGAAATGATTTCCTGTCCTCTGTGGCCCTGTGATTGTTTCCAGATCTTTCCCCTTTGCAATCGTGTGGAGAAGAGTTAAGTCATGAGTCTGGTGATAATACAGAAATAAATTAAATAAATGAACATGGAAGAAGCGGAGAAGGCTCAGGCTGTGCTGGCACTGTTGTTAATTGGTGGTCAGCTGTTGCTGTGTGTGTGACAGGGCACTGTCCTTGGCACAGAGGGCTGTGTGCACGCTGGTGCAGGAAAGGTGTGGGACAAGCTGCCAGTGGAACAGGAAGGTGTCAACCCTGGAAAGCATTTTCCTTCTGTCTTCCTCACTGCTGCCCTCTGCCTTGGGCTTATCTGTGTGCCAGAGGGCTCGCTGTCCGATAATAGAGCTTCCAGGAGAAATGAGGCCCTTGTGATTGCATTCCATCTGTCTGTCCTGCCCTTTCCACCCCAGTAATCTTCTAACACATTATCCAATTTGAGCCACATTTGAGAAAAGAATCATGGTCTTGAGGATGTGCTGTTTGGTAACTTAGCTCAGTCTTTCTGTTGACAGCAGTGAAAGAGGAGTTGATCTCTGAGGTCACGGGGCCAGGAACAGTTTTCCTCTTCTAGAGTTGTTCCATAGCCAGGAAGAAAGAGTACAAGTTGCCTGCTGATATCCATGGCATATCTCAAAGCAATTGATAGCAAGGGGGCTAAGAAATAAGATAATCTAGAAATAAGGATATTTACCCCTCCGTCATCTTTTTTCTTAGAGAGCCCTTACCCTGAGGATCTGTGCCATAATCCTTCCAGCTAAAAGCTGCTGATGACTCCTGACCAGGCAGGCCTTGCCTTCTGCCCCCCTGTTTGTAGGATGAATGTCTGGCTCCACAGCCCCTTTCCCTGGAGTTGCATCTGGTCCTTTTGCCAGCAAAGCCCTGACAAAAACCCAAAGAAAAGCATATTTTGGTAATTCCTTTAGGTCATCCCTGCTGAGGAGGAAGGGCTGTTTCCTAAGGGTGTCTGGAATGCATCAGACTTCTGCAAGTGGGTTGGAGATGGTGCCTGGATCCTGAGGAGCAGCACAGTACATGGAGACTGAGCTCCTTCCCTGCATCCCCATCTCTTGGGGACCTGCCAGGCTCTGGCAGGGCTGGGAGCCTGGTGACTCAGGCCTTTGGCACGTGCCCAGCCTGACTGCCCCGTGCTGCAGAGCCCTGCTGGACTGACAGAGAGGACAGTCTTGGAAGGGAGACCGGGAAAGAGATGGGAGACAGACATCTCTTGTGGCAGCAGCTTGGCCAGCCCTGCTGTACCTGCAGGCTCTCCTGTGCCCAGGCAGCTGTGCCAGCAGAGCTCTGGCACCCTCTGACCTGGTGCCTGTTTTGTTTGTGGCTGCTGCCCTCAGGGTTGGTGAGAGCAGAGATGATGTTCTGGGACGGGGCAGAGCCTGATGCTGACTGATGTTTCTGGACAGCCAGATAGATTCTGCTGCCCATCAACTCCCATACCTACCCCCCCCTAAACTCGGGGACTTTCAGCTTCCTGCAGCCCTGCCCAGGCAGGAGGCTGGCACACACCTTTGCCAGCTGTGTTAGGGCACTGCAGCTCCTGGGTTTGACTCGTGCCCTGCTGCAGGGCTGTGGATGTGTCCTGCTGCTGCCTGCCGTGCTTTTGCTTTCTGTTTTCTGCATAAGTGCTGGGAAAGGAGGTGGGATGAGCTGTGAGTTGGGGAGCAGAGGATGGAGGATGTTTGTGCAGGGAGGACTGGCTGAGGCACTGGCAGCTCAGCCTTGCAGCTCTAATTGTGCCGTTAATGGCAAGGGAAAGCAAACATTGTCAGGGACCTTTTCATTAAAACAAACACGCGAGAATTTATCACTGCCATTAAATGCCTTAAACCGTGTCTGGGGGAGGAGGAGGAGGCAGGGCAGTTCCAAATGGCGGTGCTGGCATGTCCCTAACCCAGCTGCTGGCTGGGAGTGTGGCAGGGGCTGTGCCACCACGCTCAGATGATGTTCTGTATTGCAGCCCTGGTTGTTGGAGCTGAATAGCTCTGAGCGATTCATGAAACCCTGTAACTGCCTGTCTGTGCTGTGTGTAAGCTCTCCCCAGGGGCAGGAGTGTGTGTTTGAATGTCTTGTTTTGATAGGGCACTGCTGCTGGGTTTTAGCATGCACAGAGCCACAGTCTGTGCCTGGGATCTGCCTTTGTACGAGGATCAAGAGAGATGAACCACCCTCTTTTGTGAGCTTTAGAAAAATAGGCCTGCCTGGTTTTGTGTCTCTGTGTGTATGCATGTGGGAAGGGATTGTTGTTATTTTTATTTACTGTCCCCGGTTAAACACCAATCAAAGATCTGGTGCTTTTTTGCATGCCTAGTCCTAATTACAGCACTGGCACGTTTTTTTTCTGAGAGGCTAAGCTCTAAAGCAATTTTCATCTGTGCCTTTGTTTTCATCACCCTGCAATGTGAGAGATCTGAGCAGCTGTCTCGGGTGCTTTGCTCAAAGTGAAGAACAAGCCCTAGTGAGAAGGGCAGCTGGAAAGAGAGATTAATTAACCTGGCCTTGGTCGGCCTTGTAAACAGGGGGAGAAATCTCTCTCAAACTGCTTGTTGCTTATTTAGCTTGTAAAGAGCCACCTGATCTCACACTCAGTCTTAATCCAATCTGCCTTCCCACAAAGCTAATTGCCAGTAATGTACTTGCACATCTCTGGTGTCCTTCTCTTCCTGGCCGGCTTTACCAGCCGGGGACCAACGTGATGGAGAAGTACCAGTGTCCTTTCCTTGGCTACAGAACAGACAGCAAAAGTCAGTTCATCAAGGCCATTTGTCTTGATAATCCCAGGAAGATACCTGTCTAAAACTGGGGAACGGAACAGGGAGCAGAGGTGGTGGTGGAGAGTGTCTGTCCTCTGTTCCCGCTGTATTTACTGTGTGATGTAATTAAATGAAGGCTGGGCAGTCGGATCCATTGATTTTCATCAGGGGCAACCTTGCTATGTTATCAGAAGTGAGTAATCCCTGCTCTGGAGAGCAGACATTGATAGATCAATAGGAGGGAACATGCTGTACCTCCTGGCAGCTCCATCAACCTTGGAGGGAGAGCTATCAAGGGCACCAGCATTCTTGTTCTGCTCCCAAAGCTTCACCACTTCCTTCCCCACAGTTCCTGCACTGTCTCCTCCATCCTTGGAACAAGCTGCTCAGCAGCCCCAGCCTGAGATTCCTCATCTCCCTGGAAGTTCTGCTGTTTCCTTCCTACCCCATGGGACGATCTGCCATTAAACCAGTCTCCCTCTTGGTCTGCCTGTGCTAATTACTGTGTTGGATCCATTATTTCCAAGGGCATGGCTCTCCAGCAGGAGTGTTCCTTCTAGCCCAGACCTGGGCAGGCTTTAGAAGGCAAGTGTTGGCTTTTTGGAGGAGACCCATGGAAAAAAGAAGTGAGGACCTCTGGGGGGGACCTGGACCTGAAGGTCTTACCTGTGAAAAGACTCTGGTAACAGAGAAGGCACCTATTTTGTCTATGGTTTGAGCATATTCTGGTTTCCTTTGGGAAATGGGACTCTGAACGTGAGGCTGGGACTGAAGGCTTGTAGGACAGCAAATTGAGATGGATATTGATTTTGATTTTTAGCAAACAAACGTAAAGAGCAGGTTTTGATGTAACAGTGGCAGTCAGCAGAAGTTTTAATGCCATTAAACGCTGGATACACAACTCAGCTGCAGAAAGGCAGTCACAGCTCACAGTGAAGGCACTTGGGACAGAAGGGAAAGGCGGTGGGGTGAGAAGAATTAAAGACTATCAAGGCTGTTACAACTCCCTCCGAGCTCTGCTGTTGAGACTTCTGATAACAAAGTTGGTTTTGAAGATTTCACGCAAAGCTGCTCCTGGCTGGGGAGTGAGAAGATGCTGCACTGGCTGCAAATTGTCTTGATAGAAAACAGTGGTACTTTGGCCATTAGCTGCATGAAGAACCACTTTGTTCTGCTCTCTAATCGCTTTGCCTATACATAATTTGGTGCCTAACACACCACTACAAATACTGTGATTATTCTTAACAGTCATATACAGCGTGTATAATTTGAGGGTGAATGTGGGAGCTGTCAGAAGGAAATGTCTATCCTGTGAGCAGCTGAAGGTCATGTCACTGCACTGGTAGCTCTTCCTCATGCTGGCTGTTAGGTATGGGAGAGGAAATGCTCTGTGCCAGGTCTGGAGCTGTGTGGGGCAAGCAGGGAGGCAGGAAAAGGGAGAGCAGGAGTGTGGCAGGAGCCATGGAATGTGTCTGCTTCCATCTGTGTCTGTTTTGGAGAAACAGAGCCCAGTTTTGTCCCAGGAGACGTCAGCTGAGGCTTTCTAGTGGGATGTGCTTGAGCAGTTTGTCCAAGTGCCCTAAGGACAGCTCTGCCCTCCTCCTTGGGTGGGCAGTGGGTGCTGTTCCCCTGGCACAGCTCTGTCCCCACAGTGTGGGAGGGACAGGTCATGAGCATGGGCAGCTGGAGCTTCCCTTTGCCACAGGAGCCGAGGAGCTGAGTTGTTTAAGCCTCACCTAGAATTAAAACATGACAAAGAGTCATCTTTGCCTCACCTTCACAGAATCAATTAGATTGAAAAAGACCTCTGAGATTATTGAGTAAACCTTGAGCTTAAAGGAGACTGTGTGTGACTCCTGTGTGATGGTGGGACTTGCTGTCCTTATCCCACAATCTAGACTTTCTATCTAATATTCCTTCCTCTGTTCATGGAGCAGATTAATAAAATGCTGCAGTCCAGGGGGTAGAGTCCTAGGAAGCATCAAAACCCTGAGAACAAACAGCTCATGAGTGGTTCTTCTCTCACACATCTTATCTTCCAGCATTAGACACAGAGAGACAATCAAAGCCAGTGCCACTCTTGTGCAATCTGACAGTGTGGCCCTGCAGAGGGTACAAAGGAGCTGGAGTTGTTCCCTGGATAAGTGACATTCTTTTCCCTTGCTTTGAAGCTTTCCAGTGGGGACTTGCAGCCTGTGGGACTCACTGGGATCCGTGTTACCTGAGCAGGGAAGTGCTGGTCATGCTTGTGTTCCCCTTTTGCTCCTGCCTCTGAGAGACCTGGGAGAAACCAAATGTTACCAGTGACCTGCAGATGCACTGAATGAAAACCCAGGCTTTTGCCTTTACTTAGCCATTGCTGAAAAATGAAACTTTGGGAATGCACCTGACTGTGTGGGAGGCAGGTGGGAGAGGAGGCTCCCCCTGGGACCAAGTCCTCAGTGTTTCTTTGCAGCAAGTGCTGAAGGTTCAGTTTGATAACCACAGAGTTCCTGTGAGTCCTGTGTGCACCCTGAGCCCTTGGAACATCACCCCTGATGTGTCTGGAGCTGTGCTGAGGAAGAAACACCCCCACACCCTCAGGCACCCCCTCTCCACATTCCAGCTGTCCCTCACTGCCCTGTGCTTTGCAGGCAGAGTCTCTTGTGTGCTGAGTTTGTGCATCCCCAGGGGCCTCTCCAGCCCTGCTGGCTGGGCAGGGTGGGATCCCTGATCAAACAGTGCTCCTTCAGCAGCAGGTGTGCCTGGAAGAGGTGAGATCTGGGAAGGGTGGATGTGGAGAGTGAGTAATTGGAGGCCAAGAGGCAAAAGTGTCTGACGGAACAGGATTGATTTGAAGCTTTTCACTGGAACACTTGCAAAAAAAAAAAAATCAATGCTTATTCCCTGGACTTGAGAGTGTGTTTACTGTATTCAGCAGCCAGCATTAAAAGTGAATTCCAGCAATTGCAATTACAGCTTTCTCCTTCGTTGCCATCTCCCCTCCCTCCCCCATTCCCCCTTTCTCCCCCTTGCTGCCTGGATTTCGTCGTGTTTTGGAGCCCAAGGCAAAGCTAATGCAGTCAAACCAGAGTGGTTTTATAAATTGTGAAGCCCACCTTCCCCCTTCCTTCCCTTTCCCTTGGGATTTTCTTCTCCTGGGCACTGTCAGACTGGATTCAGGGAGCAGTGGGGGTGCCTGGCCGAGCGCGGCTGGAGCCCGGCTGGGGGGTGAGGAGATGGCCCAGCCCCAGTGCCCCCTGCGACCCCCTGTGCCAACCCAGTGCCCCTGAGGACCCTTCATCTCATCCTGCCTGGTGGCAGGAACCTGAAACACCAACTGTTGGGGATGGGGGAGCAGTGCAGGGTGGTGGGATGGGGATGGGGATGAAGGAGCCTGTGCGGCCCCCGGGGAGGACAAGACACCTGAGCAGGTACCTCACCTGTCCTGCACCCCCCGGGGCACACCCAGCCCTTGGTGGAGCTGCACGGGGTGCCCAGCCCTCCCCCACAGACCCTTCTGACTGGTCCCAGTAGAGGGCACTGATGTCTCTGCTCTGAGCCTCCTCATTAACCTTTAATTAACGTGCAAGACCTGCACTGGTGCCAGCTCTGGGCAGAGCGGGGAAGGGGTGTCAGCTGGGAGCTCTGTGTTCATGGGATAGGCAAAGCATCAGGTGGGGGGGTCCTCGGGACAGGCTCCAGAACTTGGGGTACCTTCCTGAGCCAGGCAAATGAAGTTGGTTGGTCTTTGGTTTATATTTTTAATTTTTTACCACCTGGGGTGGGGGCTGCATTGGGGTCAGGTTGTGAAGTCAAATGGCTCAGCTTGACTTGCAGACCCCAGCCTGCAAGTCTGGGGGGCAAAATGCACTCACTTGGGCTTCTAAAGTGAGTGGGTTTGATCTGGAAGTTGCTGGTGGGGAAAATAAAGCATGGGAAATCAAGAAATCATTGTTCCTGCTCTGCTTTTCTGACTGTAATGGTTTTTGGCTTGGTGTTTTTTGTTTTCTTTTGGTTTTGTTTTTTTTTTTTTTAACGTGAGTCTGTGTGGAATAAGACAAGGGACTGCTGCCTGTGTGGTGCCTGTGCTTTCCATCTCTGTATTGATCTAATCCACCTTTCTGAAGTGCTTCCAGAAGTGCATGAACCTGCTGCTTTTGGGTGTAACAGAAGCTTCTGATTTTTTTTTTTCCTTTTAATGTTTTTGCCAGTTTAATCCAGAGACCCAAGCTGCTTCTCACTGAACCCAGGGGTTGCCACTCACAGGGATGCCCAGGGGTGCAGCCAAAACCCTGCTCAGCCCTTCAGGCAAACTTGCCAGGAGAGGGGTGCTCAGCACTGACCCTGCCAGGAGAGGTGGGAAGTCCTGTGGGAAGGGAAGAGGCTCTGGGCAAAGAAGGGGGGACTGTTGGGAAAGGTCTGTGTGCTGCTGTGGGAGGGTGTTCTGCACATCCTGAAGGTCAGGTGTGATGTGCAGCTCTGGTGCCACATCCTCCTAAACAATTACCAGGCAGGACACGGGGAGCACAGGGAGGGCTCTGGGTCTGCTCACGACAGCCTTGGACAGGCCCTTGCATGTCCTCTGTGTCCTGAGTGCTTTGCATGTGCTTAATTCCAAACCCAGAGCTTGAGGAAAATGATTTTCCTCTTGGTTTTGAGGGACGTTGAGTGAGCTGCGTACAAGGAAACAGACTCTGTGATGGCCTGTTGTGAACTAATTCTGGGCTGCTTTCCTTGGAGATGCTGTAGGGATGGAAAATTCATGTTGAGCTTTCAGATGGAGCCGTTGTATTTGCATGTATCAGGTGGACTGGGCTGGGGCTGCTGGCTGCAGAGCCTTCAGTTAAACTGCCAGTCCTGAGCAGAGCAGAACACATTCCGTTGGTCTTGGTGACTGCAGTGGATACAGGCAGGTCCCCAGGCTGCTGGTGAGAGCAGCTCGTGCTCCACAGGAACTCACTGGAGATGGTGCTAAGTCAAAACGTGCTTTTCCCAGGCAGTGTGTGCAGGAGTGTTTGTTTTCTTGAGTCTCTGACTAAAGTTGCCATACACAGCGAATAAATATTGACTTAAACACAGTTGTGAAGACAAGACCCTGGTGAAGCAGAGGAATTCCTTTTCCAGCTGTTTGCAGAAGCAGGGGATGAATACAGAGAAGGGGGAGCTGCTGCAGGAGCCCTTTCCCACCACTTTCCCTGGGTATCTATGACCAGGGACAGAAGTGTCCCCATGACCTCTCTGGCTCTCTCAGGCTGTAACAAAACACTGCTCCAGGAGAGAATTTAGGCTGGGATGGTCCAGTGGTCAAATCCCCTTCCAGCTTGAAAAAACATCTTCATTTGTCTTGAGAGGAAAGAATAGACAGACTTGGGTCTGGATTGCTCAGCCAGGACACAGGACAAAACTCCCTGTGCACGGCACAGGAGAGACTGTTCACCTGCCAGGGATCCTTCCCATCCCGGGAATGCTCCTGCTCCCTCCTGGAGAAGGGGTCTGGTGCCAGACAGCACACACAGCCAAACCCCAGAGGGGCTGGCTGAGCACACATAAACTGATGTTTGCTGGAATGGATCAGGGAGGGATTTGGAGCCTGGGAGCTGGGCTGTGTGCTTGGGGATCCCCCAGCACGTAGAGCAGCCTCTTTGCTGACACTGCCTTTCTCTGCAGGTTGTGCTGCTCAACCTCTGTGTCCCAAGATAAATCCCTTCCTGCTGTAATTACAGGAACTCATTTGCCCGTGATTAAGCAGTTTGGTGGAAGGTGTTGGAAAGGTGGGAGCTGAGCTCTGCCAGGTTGTGCTTTAATTAGGATAAAAGGGCTTCTCCCTCCTGCAACTCCCCTGGCCCTTCCATAGGTCTGACAGAGACAAGTTACTGTTGGCTTGACCAGTCACTGACTTAAATGAGTTCATTCAGCACAGTGCAAGCTGGAGAGTGTAAATATGTTGTAATTATTAGTGTTTGTACTGGCAGGATTACCCCATCCCTGCTGGGCAGCAGCTCCCTGCAGGTCACCTCTCCAGGAATGGAAGGAGAGTACAAACCAGTGGACTGAAATGAAGAAAGGGTGGCCTGGGGTTCAGGAGCACTGGTGAATGGGGTGTGAAGGAACTGAGGTTCCTTCAAGCCCATCAATTGGCTTGGACAGAAGTGCTCAGGTTCCTTATGCAGGCCCAAAGCCACGAGGGAGTTTGGGGATGTTTGAGCCCTGTGGGCTCAGTGGGAGCCGGTGTCTCGCTGAGGTCCAGGAGCAATCCTGCATTTTCTGGCTGCCAAGGCTGGTGACTGCACTGCCTGCTCTCCTGGGGCGGGTGGAGGCTGTGAGGGTGCCTGGCCCGACCTGGAGGTGATGGGCAGGGCTGGGAATCAAAGATTGGTCTTTGTCTGGCAAAACTGGAGTGTGAAAAGAGTCCCCTGAGAAGGATTGAGTAAATGCAGTAACCTCAGCTCCTTCTCTGGGAGACTTCCCTGCCCTTCCCTGGGAAGTGGGAGCAATCTCACAAGCGAGGAGAAAACACTAATCTCCTGGTGTCAACAAACTAATCTGAGTTTCTGTGCTTGCGCAGAGCATGTTCCCTTTAATGTCCCCACTCCCCGGAGGGAGCCCGGCGACGCTAATTGCTTGCGAAGGCTCTCTGAAGTGTTCTGTCGGAGGATGTGTTTGCGCGATCTCCAGGCTGCACTTGTGAGAAGTGGCAATTCGTGTTGCCTGATCCGTCCCTGATCGATTCCTGTGGGCTGCAGTGCTGAGTTAGACGCTGTCAGAGCCGCGGGGGAGAGGAGAGGGTCACCGGGATGAGATGGGGAAGTTGTCAGGAACCAGTGCTCAGAAGAGTCAGGGGAATCCGTGGATTTGTAGTAACTGCTCTGGGTCCGCTGTCTCTTGTTTCTCTCCCCTCTCGGCTGCAAGAGGAGGTCTAAGAACACGGCCTGGGCACCTCTGTGGGATGGAGGCTGGGTCACTGACACTGAAAGAAGTTGTTGGGATGAGCAGAATGATCTTCTGCAGAGGATTATCTGAGAGGATGATCTGCATCTGTCTGGGAGCTGCTTTTTTTCTTGTAGTTCACGTCTGGCCAGTGTGGGCAGCTCTCTCTGGTGTTCATTCTCCTGCAAAGTCATTTGACTTTTCTAGCTAATAAAATCCGTGGTTTATGAGAAGGAAGCAGTTGTTTTCCCTCCTCCCCGTGGCTGGAGCAGAGCCCTGGGAGGGCTGTGCTGGCTGTGCGTGGGATGCTCCATATCACACTCAGCCCTTCCCCTACACAGCCCATCTGCAGGGGGAGTTTGGAGCCGTGCATGGCTGTAGGTGCTGGGCAGCCCCCGGCACATCCTCTCCCAGCCCGTTGTGGGAAGTTGGAGCCCTGGGCTGTAAGGAGGAGAGGAGAGGAGAGCTCGGGTCAGCCCGGTGCAGCACAGCAGGGCCATGGCTTGTAGCTGCTGGGACCCTGGGGAAGTACTTTAACCTCTCAAGCTCCTAAAGTTCCCTTGCCCTGTGTGCTGGACATGGACTGTGCTGGTGCCAGGGCAAGGTTTATCCAGCCTTTGAAAAGCTCTTGGGATTAAGCTCTCAGCCTTCGGGGACAAGAAGGTGACTATAAAACCAGCTCTTTGTGGCTCTGTCAGTGTGGGCTCTGTACCTGTGCCAGCCAGGGCTGGTGGCTGCAGTTTGCTGGTCCCACTGGCCCTGCTGAGCTGCCCAGTGGTACCAGGAGAGGATCTGGCTCCCTGTGTGCCTTCTGCAGAGCAGCTGGAATGACTTGCTCTGCATGGCAGAAGCCCATGACAGGTGTCTGCTCCGAGCCAGCGGGATCAGCCCTTGGCTCTCAGATCCCAGCAGGAGAGCACGGCTGGGGCAGCCAGTTGTGCCAATGCAGGAGGGCTTAAAGCAAATCTGACTTGGAGTTGCCAGGGCAGGAATGCCCATGGTGGCTCCTGCAAAACCCCTCAAAGCTGGGCTGCTTCTGAACACCAATTAGTCAGTAGTGAAGCTGCTTTCATCCCCTGAAATCGTTTTAGCAGTTTGTGGTTCACTTCCAATTCATCTGAAGCCAGGAGTGTGTTTTCTGTATCCCGGCGTGCCCTCTGAGTCAGGCTGGGGTGCCCTGTGCTGCTGCTTCCCCAGGATTGGGAACACTGGGAATGCTGCCTGCTCCTGGCTCACTGCACAGGACAGACCTGCAGAGACTGTGCCCTGTGTGTGGGTGCAGAGCCCTTGGGGATGGGGAGGGAACCAGAGGGAAGGTGGTTGCCCTTTCTTTCCAGCCATTAGATTTTCTTAAACTGGAGCCATCCGTGCCAGGGAGGGTGTGAGCTCTCAGCAGATGTGAAAGGTGTTGCAATCTGAACAGTCAAGGTGGGCAGGCACAGGATGAAAGCACAGCTAAGGCACAGCAGGTCGGTGACAAACCCAGGACGTGACCCTGAACTGCGCCGTTGTTTCCATCTGCCTGCACCGGCCCAGACTCCAGCACGGGAGTCTCTTGCTTTTGCCTTGGATCTGAGGCTAAGCTGCTCCTCCTCCTCCTGCAATTCTGGCCTCATTCAGTCCTACCCAGGAGGAAAAGCTTTTGAATAGTGCATGTGCCTGTGGCAGGTTCAGGCTGGCAGCACAGCCGCAGGGTCCCGTCGGCACTGGAGTGGAAGGAGCCCTCATTTCGGGGGTGGCTGAGTCACCGGTGCCATCCTGCATCCCTCACAGCCTCCTCCCTGCCCTGTTCCTGCTGGGAATGGCGCTGGCAGGGACCTGCCTGGGCTCGTGGGCACTGGGCACCCACTGTCCTCGGGTGTCTGGGACCTGGGGATGAGGCCGGAGTGTTCCCTGGCACCCGAGGGCTGTGGGATCTTGGCACTGCCCGCCAGCCCGTGGGGCTCCTCGTGCTCGGGGCTGGCAGGATGGGATGAGAATCCCCACTTCCCAGTGCAGTGCCAGGGCACGGGAGAGGAGAGGATCCCATCTGTGCTGGGATCGCGGCTCGGGCTGGCTCTGTCCCTCCTGTCCGTTCCAGGGGATGTTAGAACGACATGTTAAATAACTTTATCTTTGGCACATCTCCCTTTTTCTGGCTGTAAAGCGATGGCAAAGAGAGAGAATAGGTGGTTGTTTGTGAAAACAAAGAGCACCCGAAATCTGCAATCACCAGAGGAACAAGGGGCAGTGAAACACCCGTAAATCTCCAATCTGGGTTTAAATGGTGCAGAGTTTGTTTTTTAATGCCCCTTTTTTTTTTTCTTTCAGTGAGGATTATATCCTAACAGATGGGCAGCACCAACTGTACCATCACTCATCAGGCTCTAGAGAAGGGCAGGATTTTGTTCAATAGCTCGAAGCTGAAGTCTGGATCCCAGTAGCTCTATAATTTTTTTTGCCCTTTTTTTTTTTTTTTTTTCCTTAGGACTGGCCAAGCCTAGCTTGGTTGCCTGGGTGGTGTGGGAGGGTGTAAGAAGAAATCTCCAGCTGGAAAAGGCCTCACCCCCTGGTGAGGCTGTACCTGTGTCACGAGAGTCCCTCCCCAACTGGGGTGTTGCTCCCTGTCCTGCTGAGTTGCAGTGGTGGAAGAGATTTAAAGCATCTGGGAATCTTATCCTTTGGCCTCTTAGGCATGAATTAGTTGCAGAAGGATTGGAGTAGCTTTGGCAAGAGATGATTTGATTCCTGGCTTTCCTTCCTTCCTCTCTGCCTGTTTTATTCTCCTGTAAGCATTCATCTGGAAATTCCCCCTGGCCAAGTTGGATGGATGGCCCTGGGACAGCCAGTTGCATTCTGCTGCTGTTAGTGGTTTTGAAGGCAGTAAAGTTGGGTCCTTGAAGTGCTGTCAGGAATCATTTTTATGGTGGTCAGATTGCTCATTAGCACATTTGTTTTCAGATGTTTAAGCTGGAAAGAAATCCATAGTCCTTGCATTTTTAACTTGATAACCACTCAATAGAACAAATAGAGTTGAAAATTAGAGCAGAGATAGACTGGAAATGAGTCCTCAACACTCACCTTTTAACCCAAAGGTCTGAGAGACAAGTGCTTTGAGAACAGAGCTTTGGGAATCACACCCAATACAATAATATAATAACAGCTCGGGTTTACTGTGGTGATTAACCTGGAGGGGGGTCTGGATCTGGAGGTTGCCCTAAAACAGGTGTGTTGAAAGCTTCTGCTTTGGGTTTGGGAGGAAACCAATGGCTGGATCAGAGCTTTCGTGTTCAGGTCACATACCAAAAGAAACAGTCCAAGAGGTCCTAAATGATGGTTCCCAGAACTCGGAGGTAACTGGCTGGAAAAAAATCCGAGGGTGCGATGCAGGAGGGCCTTTTCCTGAAGGGCCTCGGTAGCTGGTTGGAAGCTGCTCCATATCCTGGTGTGTGGTGGGGGAGATGCCCTGAGGGTACAGGGTGCTCTGGCCCTGAGCCGGGCACAGCTGAGCTCCAGGAGGAGTCAGTATTTCCCCACACACACCTTCAGTTCTGGCAATAAACCAGGAAAGGGCTGGGGGACTGTGTTGGGATAATTTTATTTTTTGTAAAGCGTTTTGGGATTCGGTTGGAGGCAAGGTGCTGTGCAGATGCAAGCTCGTTAGAAGATCATTATCATTATTTACCTGCTGTGTCTGTCTGTATCTAAATAGCATTAACTGTCAGCCTATTTATCCACGTTCCCCTCTTACCCTTAGAGTGGCAAAGCTCCAGCTTGCCCCGTCTGCCAGCTCCTTGTGCCTCCTCCCTCCCCCTTTCCCATGCCCAGAAACACTGGTTGTACAGGACTGCGTGTTATGGGAGCTTGAGGGGAAAATTCAGAGTTCTTTCTAAGCTTTGAAATGCAAGGAGTGTTCCCAGGCAGAGCCTGTCCCCCCTCGCCAGCCCCGCGTGTCCCCCGCAGCTCCTCTGCTGTGCTGCAGCTCGGTCCTGTTGCTCAGGGAAGATAATTAGTAAGAGGAAGCTAAAAAATTTTGTCTTGCACTTTTTACAGCCTCTAACCCTATTAGTCAGGTCATTTGGAGTCCGGGGAGGGTTGTTTCTTGCTACAATAGATTGCAAATGAATTGAGTTCCATTACCATTGTTAATTAAAAGGAATAAGAAGAAAAAAAAGAAAGGAGGAGGAGAAGTGATGGAGTTGGGTGAAACTCTGGAAGGAAAATGAAAACCTCTTGGGGATTTTCCATTGATGCTCTCACGTGTGTTGCCTCGGTGCTTCATCCATCCTGGGTTTTTGATCTTTTTTGGCACTGCCACCTCGCCAGGGACCCCGGGTGCCCTGGCTGAGCCCGGTGGGGTCAGTCCGTGGGGCAGAGGGTGTGGGGCTGAGCACGGTGGGGCAGCTGGACGGGGGCACAGCCGGGGGAGCAGCACCAGCCCAGGGCTGGGGACCCTGGCCCTGCTGGAGGGGGAGTGGGTGCTGCTGCCAGGGAATCGCTCTCCCCGTGTCCCCAGGCAGTGCTGCTGCCCTTCCCCAGGGCTGTCGGTGCCCAGAGTGCCTGTTCTGTGCCAGGGTCCTGCAGCCAGGGCTGTGCCAGGCGTGGCTGAGCTGTCTGAGGAGTCGGGCAGGTTCTTATCAGCCGCTTGCACCATCTCAGAACCTTCTGCTGAGCGCCTTTGGTCCCCTAATGAAGTGATAACCCCCGTAATCCGCGGATGGCTGATGGCAGAGCTGCCCTGTGCTCCTGTGCCAGCACAGATAAGGCAGCTCCGTGGAGTGCTGAGCCCCCGCCAGCAGCTGGGAAAGGGCGGGATGGGGGGAGCGTGGGCTGGTCCAGCCTGTCCCTGGCTCGTGCTGGGAGAGGGGATGGGATGTGATGACAGAGCGATGAGGGTGGACTTGTCCAGCCTCTCTGTTCACCTGGGGGTTTTGCATTGGTCAGGCAGCCAGGCTCGTGTCCTGGGCCTGTCCTGCAGAGCACAGGTACAACTCACCCTCCCAGAGCTGCTTCCCAGTCTGCAGCAATCCCAGGAACACCCAGCCCAGGCAAGGGAGCACTGTGCCTTTTTTGGCTTCACATACACACATTGGAGTAATTTAATTTGCCAAGCGATAGAGAGGGAGGGAAAAGAGGTATAATTCCATGTTTTTACCATCTTGTCAGCACGGTCTTCGAGGGGTGTCTGATCTTTGGCCTGGTGCAGCCACAGTCCGTGTTTAGCAGATTCTGGGCTTTTTCTCCTTGTTTCTTACAGTGAAAAACAACTCATTAGCACGAGGAACACTGGAGCCCTGGAGACTCTCCTCCTGCTTTTTTGCACAGCACAAGGATGGAGTCTCTTTCTCCTGGCAATGAGCAACACTGTGGGCTCAGCCCCGTGTCCTCCTGCCCCTCCTCAGCTCCCGTGTTCCGGGGTTAACGCTGGCTGCTCCCACCCTTTGATACAGGCTTTGGAGCTGGGGGCATCAAATCAGAAGTAGGATCAATTTTCCCCCTGCCTCCTCTCCTTAATTGCGAGTGTTTCTGTGTGTGTTTGGCGCTGCTGGAGCGTGGGCTCAGCCCAGAGCCCGCTGGGTGGGGATGGGAAATGAAGCACCAGGACGACGCTGACAGGCGGCTCACGAGGGCCTGATCAATCAGGAGGTAATAGAAAAATGGCTCTGGCTCCTGGAGGGAAGGGAAGCAAAGGATTTGATTAAAAAGTAAGGCAGTAGCTGGTTGGAGGGGATGTCGGGAGGCGGATGAATCACCAGGGCGTTACCTGGGTCTGAGAGCAGAGTGAGGGGACTTTTCACAGCCCTGGGCTGAGGAGCAGCACTGCCCATCACCCCCTTGTCCTGCGTCTTGCTGCTCTTTTCCTGATGGGGATCTTGGGTTAGTGGAGGCAAAGCTGAGGTGGGAAGTTGCCCAGAGGCTGTGGACAGAGCCAGGAGTGGGACTGCACTGCAGCAGAGGTGCTGCCTGGCATGGACCCTTGGAGCAGGGCACGGGTCTTTAAACTGGGAAACATCAAACCCCAGGCCTGAATCCTCTTGAAAAAGAGACAGATTATACCCAGATGGCAAACCCTGGTGTCTGATGTGGTGTTGGAGGTGGCTGTGTCCCTGTGAGCTGCTGGGGATGGAGCTGTGCCAGGTGCTGGTGCTGACCCTGCTGGCATTTGGTGTGGGCAAACAGGCACTAAATAATCGGCAGCTCATCGATCCAAGGTCACCCATGCCAAGGTGTGATCGATAGGAACGGACAGCTGAGTGGTTCTGTAATGAAGTGCCTTCACCTTAGTGGATTTGGGAGAGTGCAAGGGTATGGGAGATTAAATCCTCCTGCCATCGACAGCTCATCAAGCAAAAGATGTATTAGTGAAGAAAAATTATGCTTCCCAAGCCCTGAGGGGAGGAATCGAGCTGCTGGGAACTGTTTGTGCTCTTTGAGGGAACATCAGCCAGGAGAGCAGCTCTACTGCCTCCCAGCACCCCATCCCAACAGAGCTGGTGGGGAGCTTCCTGAGCAGTGGCAAAACCTTTGAGGGCTTTGAAGGGATTAGGGAATCAGTGAGGGAATTTGCCACAGGTGCTGCTGCAGCCCAGCACGAGGCTGGTGTGGACCTGGCTGTGCCACGCTAAAACCCAGCCCCTGATGCCCTTCCAGCCTGATGAGCTGTGACAGCAGCAAAGGGCACTGTGACCCCCTGTGCCTTGGGAGAGAGAGAGAGACTGAGAAGCACCGTGTGCCCAGCAGGCACCAGGACTCGTTCCCATCCCCACGTGTGGAGGGAGGGGTTGGCACTCTCTGGAGGGTCTGGTGTGATCAGGATGGTGATGTCTGAAGAAGAGGAATGAGAAGTGCAGGGTTAGATTCTGCTCTGCCCAGCTTTCACTTTCTCCCCCCCTCCCCATTCCCTGGCTCGAAGCCTGCAGCAGGAAGGGAAGGGAGTGAATAATGCTCCAAGCCGTGGGGGCCCGGGGTGACAGCAGCCCCTGACATCTCCTCCAGCTGTTTCTCGGGACAAACTGGCCGCTGTGATCCACGCACCACTTTATTGAGCTCTATTTCCTCTGCTCTAACTGCAGCCAGGGATTGGCAGTGGCGGCTCTGGCCGGCAGCGCTGGGCCGTGGGCCCTGGGGCTTTATTGCCCTGCCAAGGCCCTACATCACAGTGACACGGACATAATTACATATCGGACCGGCAGGATGAAGCGCCCAGCACCTCCTAAACATGTCAGCATGATTTGAGAGGTTTGGGCTTGGCTGGACTTCTCAGGCATTAGATTGTGGACTCCAATCACACGGGCATCCGGGGGATCAATAGCCTCACACCTCAAGGCAGCTGGTGCACAGTGAGGGACGGGGGCACTGGGTGTCAGGGAGATCGATGAAGTTGATGTATGAGTTGTGTTTGGGGTTAGTCACTCTTCCTTCTTACTGAGAAGAGGAAATCTTGTGGCCAGGCTGTGTCTTGGCAGCTCCATCCCACGTCAGCAGTTGCCAGCAGCTGTCCTGCAGCAGGACCCCCTCAGCACCTTTTCTCTCCTTCAGCTTTCTCACCTTCTGACTCTCAGGTGGGGGAAGAGCCAAACTTCCCCTGCATCTCCCTCTCTGTCCCCCATGTCCCTCTCCACCCTCACCATGTCCACAGGACCAGGGTCTCCTCTGCACAGCAGGGAAGGTTTGCACATGCTGGCAGGATGTTCAGCTCAGCCCCTCTCTCTTCCCATTTCGTTTGACATGACAAATTAATTTCCTGGTGCAGACACTCTGCTGCAGCCCCGTGACTCTCCTGTCATGTCTCACAGGGGCCCTGGCTGGGCTGGTCCCAGGTCTTTGGCACCTGTCTGGGGCTCCCCTGCACGCTGCCAGCCCCGATTACCCAGTGCCACTTAAGAGGAAAACACCTGCAAACAAATTGAATGTTTCTAAGTGCAAATTGGTTTTTCAATTGCTTGAGATTTAAAGTGGCACTACTGCAAAATAACATTATTTTAGGGCAGGTGTCCTTTGAATACAGATTTTATTTTCTCTTTGGGTTGTCCTGGAGGAACGTGTTGTGTGGGGAGGGCGAGGGAGCTGGGAAGAGGCACGTGCCTTGTGAAATGCAGTCATTTTTCATGTGGTTCCTGGCACTGTACAAGGCAGGCGGGTCCCGGGAGGCTGGTGGCACTGGCATGTCTTGGATTGCCATCTGGAAACAGCCGGGGGGTGAATCTCACACCTGCACGATGGTGCTGTGTCGAAGGGGAGGGAGGACACACAGTACCCTGCAGGATCTGAGCTGAGATGTGCAGGGGGAGGATGTGATCGCCTGCTCTCCAGGGCTGTACCTGATGGATCCAAACCAAAGGCTCCTGGCGAGGCTCTGAGCTGAGCTCAGCACCCTCCAAACCTCCCCTCCCCTCTGCCTGCTCCTCTCTGCAGTCGGCATTTCCACTGCACCCCCTCGGCCGGCTCGCTCAGCGCTGGGAGAGCCATGCTCGGCACAGGATGGTTGATCTTTTATGACATTTACCACCATCCTGTCGGAGCTGGTGCCTGTTTAATTCACCTGTTGCTCTGCCACCCATCAATCACTGTAAATGTTAGAGCAGTGGTGTGGCACAGCGGGGCGTGCAGGGGTGTGTGTGGAGTGCTGGGTGATCCCTCTCCATTTTTTATAGAGGGCATCCAAGTGGAGCTGGTACTGCTGGTCCCCTGTCCCAGTGTGCTGTGGCCACGGGCTGCTCCAGCAAAGTTCATGTATTTGCTTGCACCTTATTGATTTGCTGTCTCAGCTGCTTGTCCCCCATCCAGCAAACCCCCCCCCCCCTTTTAGGGAGCAGGAGGCTGCTCAGGAGATTGAAGTGGTGAAGGTTTGGAGGGTTTTGCAGCAGTTTGCATCCCAACAGCCCGTGTAACAGCCCATCCACAGCAAAAAGCTCAGCAGAAAAACAAATGAAGATAAAGCAGCCTGAGGTCTCACTTCTTGCCCTTTGCAAGAAGAAATGATATTAAAACACCTGCGAGCCCTTGTGTAATAACAAAGCTGAAATCCCAGTGACACCCTGTTTGGGTGCAGGAGGAGTTGAGCTCACTGCTCCTGCCACGAGCCAGGACTGTGATTGATCTTTCAGCACAGGGAGGAAAATGCACCAACTTTGTGTGACTGATTTTTGCAGCGATGGTTTGTGTGGTGACGCTGCTGCAGCTGGAGCTGTGAGCAGGGCTGGGAGGTGCAGACCCTGGGCAGTCAAGGAGCCCTCTGTTCCCACTCCAGATCCCCCTCCTGGGATCTTTGCAGGTCAGTGGCTGAGAACTGGGCCATGCCCTGGGATCCAGCCCCACAGGAGCTGCTCTGACAGCAGGTGGGAGCAGCTCTGGACTGGCTGCCGGGGCTGTGGGATGAGCTCCGAGCCCGTGTGTTGTTCTGGGGGCAGGAGCAGCTGGTTGTGCACTTGCAGACGTTTTGAGCAAATCTCTGATGCTCACATCTGGGCTTTGAACCTTGAGGGCTGTTCTCAGGCACTGGCACCTCAGATGTGAGGCTGGCTTGGGAATGAGCTGACAAGTGTTTCTGCTTGGGTTTGGGGTCTCAGGTTTTGAGCCTCGGTGAGCGGTGGGTTCTCCTTTGCTCCCCAGTCCCCAGGGACAGACTTGCCCCTCTTTCCAGGTGAAAGCCAAGACCCTCACTCCTTGTCTGAGGTTTCCCAGGCTCGCTGGGCATGGCACAGAGTGTGGGCTGCTCTCATCCCTCCAGCCAAGCTGTGCAGGAAGGCTTGGGTTACACCTGGCCTGCAGTTACCTGAGACTGACCCTCCCGAGGGGTGGTTTATGGTGGGGGTCGTTGTGGGATGAAAGGGGGAGGAGGGCTGTGCAGGAGTGAGGAGCTGATGGCCAGCCTGGGAAGGGGGAGGCCGCGGGCTCCGGTGGGCAAAGGGGCGGCTGCAGCAAGTGCTCCCGGCTGATTCCCTAAACCCTTGAACATGAGGATTTATAAGGGAACGGCTGCCAGAGCAGGAGCCAGCAGGGTGAATGGAGCTGCTCTAATGGATATTAAGTGATTTGTGAGCCTGCTGCTTGCAAACACAGCTGTAAATAGAAAAGAGGAGGGGGGAGCAGATGAAGGAGGCTCAGGCTCTTTAGTGCCGGCGTGTGAAAAATGGGGAGAGGTTCCTGGGCAGGGCCGGGGCAGCCAGAGAAACAAAAGCTGCGGCATCTATTTTCATATCTTTTATGTCTTCCTTGCACTTCATCTTGTTTAGCTCCGCAATTAAATTTTAAGACGCATAAGAGTGTTCGCTTACACACTTGGATTCTTCGCAGATTGAATTATTTAATAGAGTGTGGAGCGGCTCCACGATCCCGGAGCTCTGGCACCGAACGCAGCCAAGCAGAAAATTAATAAACAGAGGCTGCTGCCGTGCTGCCACCCCCTCCCAGCCCTGCTCCAGCCTTTCCCTGCCATTTCCTCCTGCCTTTCCTCTCTGCTTCCTCCTTTGCTTTTGCCATTTGTCCTCCTGCTCACCTCCTCTCCGGTGTCATTTCAGCCTCCTGGGGTCCCATGGGCTGGAGGGTGCAGGGTGAGCAGAGATGTCCAGGGGGAGGGGGATGTCCAGGGGGAGCGGGGATGTCCAGG
>NW_020884933.1:3954760-3959694 GCF_003945725.1 Corapipo altera | reverse complement strand
GCCGCAGGGGGGAACAGGGGGACAGTCTGACTGGTTGGACCCCATCCGTATGGGAGCTGTGACAGTTCCATCCCTGTCAGCCTGGTCTGTGGGCGTGGGGGAAGCCCCTCGCCCAGGGAGTGGGGCTGCCCTGTGCCTTTTGGCATCCCTTGGCCTGGAATAAATTGTGTTTCAGATGCCATCAGCTTTCTCTCTCCCCTTCTCCCTTGTTCCCCTGCCAACAAAGTTGTTCTCCTCTTCCTTCCTTTCTTTTCTGGTAACCTTTCCAGGCAACAAATTGCAGGGGGCAATTACGCCGTGTGCTAAGGAGAGCATTAAGGCAGGCACAGTTTCCAGGAGGATGTTGCTCGGCAAACAGCGACACAAAAGCGCTCTGTGAAATTCAGCAAATTGCCGCTTGGCTGAAGCACACATTTACAATGCACTCGCAGCCCCGGCGAATTATCTGAAATCAGTTTGTTATTTCTTTTATTTCCTCCTTTTTACAAGGAAGCAAATAAAAAGGTTTGAAAATTGCTGTTGAAGAAGGGGTCTGGCCTCGGCGCATCCTCGGAGATGCCGGCGGTTTTCCTCCACCAGTTCTTGGCCGGGATGTGCTGGGGTTTGTGGCTTTTAGTGTGAGTCTCAATCACTCATAGAATCATTGAATCCTCAACTGGTTTGGGTTGGAAGGGACCTTAAAGACTGTCTTGTTCCGCTCCCTGATCACCTTCCACTAGATCAGGTTGCTCCAAGCCCTGTCCAACCCGGCCTTCTTCCCACAGAGCCTCCTCTCCTGGCTCCTGCCCCTCATGCTGCTCTTGTGATGGCTGTTGGACTTTGTGGTGGCGTTTCATGGGCCCCCCCTGCGTGGGTGACAGCAAACAGAGGCACCAGCAGGTTCAGCTGGCTGTGCCCACAGAGCCCAGAGGTCTCCACATCCCAGCCCTGTGCCCAGCACCCGTGTGGAGCTGCTGCCTGTGATCCCCAGCACTGCTCTGCTCAGGGAGGGAGCTGCTGAAGAGCATCCTGCCCTTCCCAAAAGCTAAGGGGGAAGCTTCCTGCTGGATTGAATCGAGATTATTTCTTCTCCTTTCCAGACTATTTTTCTTTCTCCAAATGCTGCCTTCCCCACTCCTCCCGGGGGCTTTTTGAAAAGTGTGAGGGTGGGGGGTCAGGCAGGGCTGCTTTCCCGGCTGGGTGGAAATAGCTCTTGTGGAATTGAAATTCTGGAGGGAATAGCAGGGACACAGCAGAGAAGCAGCTGAAACACCTCTCTAATTGCTAATCGATAACATAAAGAAGTGTTGCCCTGCCTGAAACCTGCTCCGGGGGAAAAACAGAAATGCACGTGATTTGTTTCGTGATTCGAATGAGGGTTTGTTTGTCTGGTCTGTGCTTTGCCGTTCCCCCTTTTGTGTTCTTTGGGGTCCCCATCCCCGGGCTGGGGGTTTATGAAGTTGTCACCTGCCCCTCGGTTCCAGAGCTCGCGGAGGAACTTTGGGCTGGGCGGACAGACCGACACTGACCCTCCGTGTGATTGAACCATCCTCGGGGATGTTGTTGGGCTGCTGGGAAACATTTCTGTTCTCAAGTCACATTTTTATGAGCTTTGCTGTGGCTGTGGAGCAGATTTTTCAGTAGTAGTGTTAGTTCCTTGCTTTCAGTGCTGGCTGCTTATTGATGTGTTACTGGGATTCTGGTCTGTCCCGAGACAATTCCCACGGGTGTGTGGGGTGGGGAATCCCCACTCCCTCCCAGGGAATGTCCTCTCTCAGGGGAGAGCGACTGAGGGACATGACCAAGGAGAATTTGCCTCCATGTGGCAGCCCCTGATCTCCTGACCCACCAGCCTGCAGCTTGGTTTGCAGCTCAGCAGGGTTATCACCGTTCCTGGGGGCTGGGTGGGATTTTCTCCATCCTTTGGGAATGGGAAGACAGGTGCATGGGGCACCCCCACCTCTGTTGGCTCTCTGCAGCCTGGATAATCCTCTCCCAAAATGCAGCTCCTACACCAAGGGAAGGATAATCTGGACAGCAGCCCTGGTGCTCCTGCCCTCAGGGATTGCTCCTGGGCAAGAGGAGACCTGGATCAGTGCAAGGTGCAGCCTGGGGAGGGGGCCGGGGGTCCGGCTGAGCTGCCGGGGCTGCAGGAGGGATTTGTTGAATCCTGCAATTGCCTGAATTCATTTCAATTATTGGCAGGGTTTCTCTTCAGAACTAAATAAAGTAAAATAAATAAGGGAAGCAGAAGGCAATCCGGAGCAGTTAGAGAGGATCAGTGTTGAATTGAATAATTCATTCAGGAGAGAAAAGCAGCTATTTGCCATGTCACTCTTATCTTGATTGTATTTACAGACAGGAACTTTTGACGAGGAAATTACCTGTAAATTCTTCTCCTGTTTATTTTTTTCCCTTCCTTCACTCTAGAAAATAATGGACAGGAACATTTCCTGCTGGTTTTTGGGGGGTTTTATTGTGGTTTTTTTGTTTTTGTTTTTTTTTTTTTTGAGGCAGTTGGATGGATTTCTGCAGAAAAGCTGAAATCTTGTGACCTCCCCATGAGCTCATGGGCAGCTGCTGCTTGGATGGAAACAGAGATAATGGTGGCTGGGAGGGAAAAGAGGGAAAACATTCCTTGATGCTTCCAGAGGGATGGAGGCCCCTGTTTGTGTTTCCTGAGCTGGCTTTGGAGCAGGATGGTCCCAGCTCCCTGTGTGCTGGTGGGTGGAAATCACTGCTCTGGGTTTCCGTCTCTTAACAGTGGGGATTTTGGGAAGGGGTTTGCAGGAGAGTTGCTGGTGGCAGGGAGGCTCTGGTGGGGCACCTGAGCCAGCCCCTGTCACTGCCCTGGGACAGCCCCTGGGCTGGGCACGCCAGGGGTGCCCCAACTCCTCTGTGGGCACAGCTCCTCCTCCTGCACAGCTGTAGCTGCCAGCAGTGTCCTCTGATTTCTGAAGACATCATTTGGAGTGAAAGATGGCTCAAAAAATATTAATCCTATTGAGTTCCTTTGGCAGAGAGAGAGACCCAGGGGCTTAAAAAATTATTTACAGCTCTCACGCCTCGTATTTGCTTCCCCTTACTGAGCAATGGGGACTTCTGGGATCAAATCCTGCCTTTCCATGCTGGAGAGCGGCCCTGCAGTGAGTGGAACCCAGACTGTGCCATAGAGGAGCTCCAGTTCTGCCCCTGGGCTGTGATTCCTCTGCTGTGGTCTGTGTTTGGCGGTGCTGGGAAGCAGGTGCTGTTCCAGCCCTCCCTGTGCTGGCAGGGGAGGCTCTGACGGGAGCGTGAAGCGCTCGCGGGGAGCTCTTGTCTGCCCGAGCTCAGCCTCCTGGATAATTGAGTTGTTGTAATGAAGTCTGGGCTTGGTTCTTCAAGGAGGAATTTGTTTTGGAAAGGGACTCTCGACTTAATTTAGATTTCACGCTATTTCCTGGCGCTTGGCTGTCGGTGTTGTTGCTCTTGCGGGCCGATTTCTCCGTGGGGTAGTTCCGTGGGTGTTGAGTGGGGCTGGGATGTGGCTCTCTGAGTAGTTTAGGGGTGAAATAACCAACTGAAATGGAGGAAATACAGGGATGGACCTCCCAGTGCCTCCTTACCCAGAGAGACAAACACCATCTCCAGCATACCAGGATTTCTCACTCTGCTGCTCTCTGGGAAAGTCCCCTCCCGTGGAGGGAAGGATGGACGGATGGATGGATCCTTCCCACACCCCATAACTCAGCGGCTTCTCTGAGTAAAAGCAACAAGCAAACAGGCTCCTTTCCCTTCGTTTTGTGTGTTTTGGTTTTAAATATTACGTTTCTAGGGATAAATGTTGGCAGCACTTGAAATAAGATGTATTAATTAATGAATGAAGCACTTAATTTCAGTTTAATGGGATAATCCTTTGCCGCGTGTTACATAAATAGTAATTGAATATTAAGAATGTATTGAACAAGATTTCACTACTGGGAGAGATGCAGTTTATGGCATTCCTGTTAGTGCACAGCCCCAGCCTGGTCTCAGCGTGGGAAAAGTGGATTCAAAGGCTCTGAAAGTCAATGCAGGAACAGCTCTGAGGTGTGTGTGGAGCACAGGGTGAAAAATTCAGGATTAGGCTTTTGTTCTTTATCAATCCATGTCTCGAGCTGAAGCTGGGCTGGACAGGAGGGACCTCCTTGCATTGACTGAGCAGCTGGGTCGTTCAGCAGGTAGAATCCAGGCATCCTCCTGAACCAAGGACAAACAGAACCAGTGGTGTGGGGATCAGCCGGAGGCAGGGAGCTGCTGCAGTCACCACCCAGAGCCTGGGGGCTCTGCCAGGTGGGGCTCGAGAGCTCTGCTGGGTCTGGGAAGCATCAGACCCAGAAAGGAGAGGGTGACTGAGCACTGGGGATGGAAGGATGGAACCCTGACAGCTCTCCTTTGCAGGTGAAGCTGGGGGAGAGCTGTCCCAGGGCACTCTGTGCCTCAGCCCCTGGGTCAGCCCAATCTCCTCCTAACCCCCACCATAGCACCCCTGAGAATTGCTGTCCTGCCCTGCACCTTTCCTTGCTCTTGGGGAATGTGTCACCTTCATTTTATTCTGGGATTTTTTTATTGCCACTCACTCAATCACATTATTGCAAAGTGTGAGTGATAAACCCCTTAAATTACTTACAGCTCATCCTTGTTTAAGGGATAATTAGTGTGTTCTAAACAGGGAGTGATTCCTCACAATGGGAAATTTAGCCTTTAAGGATATTTCCCCTGTAACTTATGTTGCATGATTCAGCCCTGATTACACAAGTATTTTATTCTGTCTTGCCCTGAAACTTCCCCTCCTTCCCTTGCCCTGGCCCTGCAGAGCATTGCTCAGTGAAGGTGCTGCAGGTCCTGCTCAGGGACCAAGGGCTGTTCCAGCACCTTGTGGTAGGGCAATGATGCTGGGGCCCCTAAATCCTCCATGGCTGGAGCAGCAGACCCTG
>NW_020884933.1:3951505-3954750 GCF_003945725.1 Corapipo altera | reverse complement strand
ACCAAACCCCCACAGGCGGCTCATCTTGGCTGAACCTTGGCCTGGGCATCGATGTGATCCCAGAGTTTCTCTGGCTCTGATTTTGATTGGTTTTATCCCTGGTCACAAAAGGTGCCTCAGCCCTCCCCCCGTGTCACTGCAGCCCGTGGGGTGATGGATGCAGCAGGGAGGGAGGTGATTTAGGGTTGTTTCACGCCAGGTGCAGGGAAGGAGGAGGTTGGAGACATATTTCACTTGTGACTCAGATCCTGCCACCTGGGAGCGGTGGTGACAGGTAGGGAGAGCTGCTGCAATTCATCTCCCGGGCTGGGAGGAGCTGGAGCCTGACAGCAGATCTTGTGGCAGGAGTTTGGAGCATCTCTGCTCTTGCTGGGGACGGTGGCTTTGCTGGCACGGGGGGTTGGGGGGGAGGAGAGGGGCGTTGGGGTGGGGGAGGCTGTGCCTGACCCAGGGCTGCTGGTCCTGCGTGGAGACAGCAGCTCCACAGGGTGTGGTGAGGCCGTTCTGTGCAGCCCAGTTCTCTCTCTGTGCTAATTAAATGGGACAGGAACACAGACCTGGCTTTGCTGAAAGAGAAATCAACTGGAAGGTGGCTCCTTTCCTGAGCCCTGCTGCTTCAGCAGCCGGACTGGAGGGAAGGTGGGAGGAGAAGAATATCCCTGGATTAAATTTAATGAAAATAAATATATCAGCTCTGCGGGCAGCAGACGGGGCCTGTTTAGGGAACAGCAAGTCCAGCTCATTCTTCAGGAGCTGTAACTTTTGTGCTGGCTCAGAGCCTGCTCAGTGGCTTGGTGGCTTTTTGGGAGGTACAGGAATGCTGCCTGGGAGGTAGGAGAGACAGCCAGGGAGACAATGATGGATGAAGTGATGCCTCATGGAGCTGGCATGTGCCTGATGATGAGCCCGTTATGCTGGATGTTAAATACCAAATGGTGATTAAATGGTGCTGGCGTGGAAGGATGGGGATGGAGGACAGGGAGTGTGACCTGTAGGGCAGCTCCAGGGGGCTTTGCTTGCCAAAACTTCCTCCAGAGTTGCACAGAGGTATGGGGGCTTCACAGGACCCTTTGGTCCTTGGGTTTGCCACACTAACGTTTTTAAATAACTTAAGCAAAGTAGCTGAAAGTAAGAAAGTTGTTCTCCTGTGGTGCTCTCCCAGTTTGACTCCTTGGAGTCCCATAACAGCCAGCACAGGTTTGTGTCCATGGTGGGGGAGCAGCACCTGCCTCCCCTCCCCAGCACCACTGCTACAAACCCCGTGAGGTGGCAGAGGGGCCAGGACAGAGCCCCCAGACCAGGCTGAGGGGTTGGTCCTGGTCTGGTGGAGCAGCGGGGGCAGCCCCTTCTTGGGTGGCTCAGGACAGGTTTGCTGTGTCCTGCTGGCCCCAGCTGGGCTCCCCCCCTGTTCTCAGGGCTGTTCCCAGGCAGGGTTGGTCTCAGGGCTGTTCCCAGGCAGGGTTGGTCTCGGGGCTGTTCCCAGGCAGGGTTGTTCTCAGGGCTGTTCCCAGGCAGGGTTGTTCTCAGGGCTGTTCCCAGGCAGGGTTGTTCTCGGGGCTGTTCCCAGGCAGGGTTGGTCTCAGGGCTGTCTCAGCCTCCCCGTGTCTCACAGTGACATTTCCCGGGAGAGGAGCAGAGCAGGGATGCTCAAAAGGCAGAGGGAGGAAGGACAGAGCGAGAGATGCAGGATGAAGGACGGGAAAGGGCTGGAGGAGAGGATCAGGGGAACAGTAATAGGAAGTGAAGGGAAAACAAAGTTCAAGTCAGGCCCCGTGGACGAATAAATGCCAGGATGGTTGGGTGGTCAGGAAGGCTCTGCAGAGGCTGTGGGATCCTTCAAAAGGCAATTAAATGCTCTCCTGGGGGAATGGCCTTATGGGAGAGAATAACCACTTGGGACTTTTTCAGTCCCTGCTATCCTTAATGATCTTCCAGCAACTCAAGCCAGCTGGTGGCTGAAGGCAACAGCCAGGGCTTCCTGGAGGAGTTGGGAAAGTGCCTGTGGGCAGGTTGGTTGGTGTCACACAGGATGGGGTGTTTTGGGGGACTGTGCAAGGGAGGAATTGCCTGAGAATCTCTGCCTCAGGCCACAAGTGTCCCAAAAATCCAGAATCCACAGTGTCACGGGGAAGAACAAGGGGATGGCCTGCTTGTCTTTTTTTTTTTTTTTTTTTTAAACTTTTCCTTTCCCCTAGGAACAAGTTACACGAAAAGATCTCAGGAAATAAGCAAACAATAATTATTCCCTTCAGCACAGCAGTTCTGGGACAGATGATCTGCAGAGTGACACTCTCACACCTCGGAGCGTGTCAGGCTGGAAGAGGCTCCCCCAGGACACCCCAACCCCTCAGCAGTGCTGGCACCCTGTCCCCCCATGCAGACACCGAGGTGGGGGCACAGGGTGTGGGTGCTGTTGGCACTGAGATGTCCAGGGGCTGTGGCTGGAGCTGGAGATGAGCTCAGGCAGCTCCTTGAAGTGCAATTTACATTTTAATAAAGAAAGTTGTATTTTTTCGGTAATTTGCATTTAAATCAACTGTGTTTCATAACCCAACGTCCCTCTTAAAGGGGCACTCAGGGCTTTACTGAGCTCAGGGGGAGGCTACTAGAGGGGATTTTACTTATCCTGCTCAAACTGGGGGCTAATAATGTCACTTCTTTGCTCACAGGTGGTACCTGCTGTGTGCTGGAGCATCCCAGACTCCTCCGTGGTGCTGACCACATCTGAGCAGCCCTGGCATGAGCAGCAGAGTGGAGGTGGCACAGAGGAGACCAGGGAATGTGCTCTGGCACAGAGAAAGGTACCTGTCAACACCTGAGCAGAAGGGGGACAGGTGCAGACGTGGTGAAACTGGGAAACTCCTCTCATAGGGAAATGGGAGCAGAGGGAAACATTTGTAGAGCAGAGAATGTAAGGGAATTATAAGTTTTTAAACCTGTTGGGGATGAACTGGGGTATTCTGTTCTTAATGAATTAGAAGCTTTTTCTCCTTTCAGTTCCTCTTTGTACTGACACCGTTCAGGCTCCAGCACAAAGCACGAGGTCTTGAGGAGAGCTGGCACTTGTGGAGGCAAACCAGGAGGAGATGATCTGTTCTGAGCACCTGGAGAGCTTCTCCCCTTCCAAACGGAGTGAACTTTTACCGCTGTTGAGAAGTTTCTATAAAAAGCTGTTTTCCAACTGAAAACTCGTGGCAGTGGAGCCTGTTCCTCTGGGTCTGTGGGTGCTGGAGCCTGTTCCTCTG
>NW_020884933.1:3938372-3951495 GCF_003945725.1 Corapipo altera | reverse complement strand
GGAGCCTGTTCCTCTGGGTCCCTGGGTGATGGAGCCTGTTCCTCTGGCTGATGGAGCCTGTTCCTCTGGGTCTCTGGGTGATGGAGCCTGTTGTCTCCTTAGCCCACCCGCAGAGTCCTCTCCCCTCCCCACTGCCCGGGGGTGCCCAGGCCCCCTGTCCCCAGGAGCACCCTCTGGAAGGTGCCATCTCCTTGCAGTCCCGTTGGTTGGCAGGCAGTGAGTTTTCCATCAAAGCTGCCGCCGCCTTTCATCCCTGGGAAGAGCTGCCTGTGGGCACAGCCTTGAACCGGCTGATTGAGGGATCGGGAGCCTTTCATGGTCCTGCTTTTGTCCTGGGAATGGGGCTGCTCTCCTTGGATTCGAGGGCTTAGAGGGGGCGAGTGCAGTCGGGTGTGAGCTTCATGCTCCCCCCCTTAGTGCTCCATCCCTGGTTCCCTGAGGATGGGCTGCAGCATGTTCCTGCTTCCCCCCCTGGAGCTGCTGCTGCTTTCTCCTCAGAGGGCAGAAAGCTCAAACGTTCATTTTAGTGTTTAATGCTCTTCAGTGAGGTGAAATCAGAAGGGAGGAGGGGGATGGCTTCCTATTCAAGGGCCTGTCAGTGCCCGGGTGTTCAGGTGGGAGGGTCATGGGCTAAATCCCACCCCAATTAACCTCCACACTGCGCAGTGGGGAGATGGTTTGGAGGAGGATTCGGCAGAGCAGCTGCTGAGCTCTGAGGCACAGGGAGATCTCACAGCGTGGCCTGGATGGGGACACATCACTGCCGAGGAGCTGCAGGGTCTGCAGGGCCACCAGCCAGGAGGTGATGGGATGAGGGTGTGCCCTGGCTGGTCCCCTCGTGCTGGGGGATGCCAGGACACCACACGGTGCTGTGTCACCCCCACACCTTCCTCTGAAGGATGGGAGAGGTGAGGGGGGGCTGAGTAACAGCAGGTATAATTCAGCTTGATTTCTTCCAGACTCTTCATTTGCTGAGCATGTCAGCAGCCCTGTTGTATATGGGCTGTTCTGTATCAATTTTCTGTGATGCCAGGCCATAAATAAAGAAAATAAATGTTGGGCCCGTTAATCAGTTGCTGCTCACTCAAATGAGTTCCCTCTGCATTTCCCTGTTCTATAATTACTTGTCACCTCTTGCTGGTTTGTAACTTCTCGCTCTGTGATTCTGTTGGGTGGCTTTTCCCTGTCTCTGACAATCAATCCCTTTTGTGCAGGGCTGGGATTTGTTTGGTTGGGTTTTTTTGTTTGGTTGGTTGGGGTTTTTTGTTTGGTTGGGGTTTTTTGTTTGGTTGGGGTTTTTTGTTTGGTTGGGTTTTTTTGTTTGGTTGGGTTTTCCCCTTTTTTGCTTTTTGGTTGTTTGGTTTGTTTGTTTGTTTTGGGGTTTCTTTCCCCCAGGTGGAGGGTGCTAAAAAGCAATTGATTGTAGGAGGTTTGTTACAGCTGAGGAGCTGAGGGAGAACAGCTTCCACCAGAGCTGTATTTTAATTTCCAGAGCAGGGATTCCTGGTACTGGCTCTGCAGTTCCTGCAAACAGACATTTTGCAAACCCATGTTGGTTTAAGCCTGGGGTCACTGCTGGGAGGTGGCTGCAGTGGGACCACAGGAGCAAGAGCAGGTGCTGAGTGCTGTCCCCTCTGTCTGTCTGTCTTGTTTTCTGCAGCTTTCCCATGTTCTGGAGAAGTGGAGGCAAGGATCTTGCCTCACAGCCCTCCTCTGCATCAGCCTCCCAGGCAGGAACTGTGGCTCCCATGTGGAGGAATCCCCAGTGATGGATCGCTGGCTGCTGGTGAGAACCACTCGACACCAGACGAGGCTGATGGGTGAGGAGCAGCTGGGGAAGCACAGTGGCATTTTTCAGCCAGGCCCTCCAGGCTGGAATCCAGAGCTGCCTTCCCTCCCTTCCCCTCGCAGGGAGCTGGGCTGTGTGTGGGGCCATGGGGTGGGTACATTGAGGCAATGGGGCTCCTCCCTCCCTGGTCATAAATTCTGCAGAACAGAGGGGTGGGCAAGGATTTGTTTTCCAAAGAGAAACTCGAGGATGTGTCACTGGGTTGGGGAAGGGGGGCTGGTGGTTCATGGAGGGAATTCCTACTTGGTTTTACCTCCTTCCTCCAACTCAGGATCTGTCCTTGGTTTTTCAGGCAGTGGAGAACTTGTCTATGCCCCGGCTCTGTCCGGGGTCTGGCAGGAGCCCGAGGGACAGGAGAGCCCCCACAGACCCCCAGCTCATCTTCTCCATCCATCCAGCAGCAAGGCACAACAGATCCTTCCTCTGCCCATTTAAAATCTTTAAGGATGTGAGGATGACAGGTGTGGATCTGGGATCTCTGGTGGGATTTGGAAGGACAGAGCCCAGCCACCCATCTGGCTGTGAGCTGGGCACTGCTGCACAACCTGCACATCCCCCCTGGCATTGGCTCCCCAAACCCACGGCATGTCTGGGGAAGGATAGGGATGAGAACTGTTGTTTGTGTTCACAGAAGCTGGAGATCAGCTGCACCTGCCCTTTGGGGGTTAAGGCTGAGGCTGATTGAGACAGACAAGGCTGTGCAGGAGCAGACTCAGGCCAGTCGCTGGAAAGACCTTATTGCCAGTCTGGTGCAGCCCTACATTTCCCCACCAATCATTTATCAGCATAAAAAAATTATTTGTCAGGATAAATAAAAAATTATTTATCAGGATAAATAATTATATATTGGTGCCATAGTGGATGCAAATGATTTAATTAATAATACCCGCTTCAAGAGGAATTTGCAATTTAAAAGGCTGTATAAAAGCCTGGTATTAGCAATACTTATTTTTATTAATTAGTTGCTGTCTCTCCAAATCTCCGTGGTGAATAATTTTCCTGTCTTTTTCATCTTTAATTTATTTCAGTGGCTCTGGGAAGAGGGAAGGCAACCTAGCAGTGAGCTGGAGGGAAGGTATGGGACGGGGGGTCCCCAGCCCTGGCACACCCTTGGCTGGGCTGTGGTTTGTTTGTTCAGCCTTCAGTGCTGGAGACGTGGGAATTTGGGTCTGTGAGACTCGGGGTCTGTGGTCTTATCCACAGCTTTTAATCTTATCAATGGTTTCTGTTCACTTTTTTAGCTGGTACCTGTCCCCTGGGACTGCCTTGCTGCTCTTTTGAGTGGTGTGTTCAGTGTAAACTGTTTCCAAAATCAGGATGTGCTGCTTGTGCTGATTCCTTCAGCACAGCAGAAAGGGATCCTGGGTGGAATTTACAGCTTTGGAAAGCCCTGTCATCTGCCTGTTTTTGCTTCTCCCTTGAGCTGACGCCTCCAGACTGTCCTGCTGGTCCAGGACACGCAGCCCCTGCTGTCACCCCTGCTGGAAGGGGCTGAGCTGCTTCTCCCACAGAGGCAGGACGGTGCTGGCAGGAGCAGGGAGGGCAGGAACGGGTTCCTTTCTCCCTCTCGAGGCATCCTGAGGGCTGGTCTGTCCCCCACTGAGCAGGACCCAGGGGCTGCCGGGCGGAGGTGGCAGCTCTGCCCTGGCTCTGGTAGCGAAGTGCCTCGTGTGACATGTGAGTGCTGACACTTCACTGCCTGTTCCTGTGGAGCTGGAGGAACCTGTGGGATCTGCAGCACATGGCTCCAGTCACCCTGAGGGCACCTGGCAGGCTCGGGAAAACGGGTCAAGGAACCGGGGGAGGAGGAGGAGGAGAGGTGGGAGCTGCCCGAGGGTTCCAGGGCAGCCACCTCTGGAGAGGACACGGGGACTGAGCCCATCCTAGCATCCCGAGGTGGCTGTAGAAGCTCAGCCAGGTTTCTGTAGGAATTTGTCTTCTGCAGCCTGTGTTTAGGAGCTGGGATCTCTTGGCTGGGTCCTTCCCCCCATCCCTCACCGTGGTGTCGTTCAAAAGTCCCGCCTGGCTCTGCTCAGTCCTCCCCACCCAGGCAAAGTGTCATCCTTCTTCTGGGGGGGGACACGGGGGACAGAGCAGCCCATTCCTCTTCATCACCACCAACAGATCAGAGCAGAGCAGTTTGGCAACAGCTTTAATAAATTGATTCAATTTGGCGAGGTAAAAAGAAAGCAAAAGAGAGATTAAAAAGTGAAGGAGGAAATTACCCGGGATGCTCCCAGCAATTGTGGTGGATGGTAAATCTCTTCTTTATTACTCCTTTATCATTTCCAGAATCTGAAATTTAAATAATTAAGCAGAATAAATGGTGGATGAATATTTTTATTCAAGTTTTATTTATTTATTCTCACAGGACAGATATGCAGAGAGACCCAGGCAAAGAGGAAGCCAATTTCTCTGGTGGTGTAAATCAGGGCAGGACCATGAAAATGAATGTCACTTAGAGGAGATTTACCCCAGCTGAGCATTCAGCCTCCTAATTTTGGGAGGAAAGAGTGGGAAGCTACATAGATTTTAATAATTTTCTGTTCTGTCCTCTGTGCGATTAATTTATTTTCCAATTTAAAAGCACATCAGGTTTGGGTTTGGAGGTTTTTTTTGTAATTTAAATACATTTGTTGACAGTGCTCCTCACTCTGAAGGTCTTTTTGGGAGCCTGAGACTGGGAAGGCTCCATGTGCCTGCAGGTTTGTGCTCAGAGCATCTGCCAGGCCAGCCTGGTACCCTGGCAGGGGAGGTGCTGCATCCCACAGCCTGTGCTGGATCCTCCCGAGCCACAGCATCCCAGGGGCTGCTGGAGCTCTAACCTGGGCCAGCTCAGGGGCTGGGAGCATTTATGGTGCCTGGGCAGGGGTTTCCAGGACCAAAGGCTTAATTCCTGATGAAGCCTGAAGTGCCCCTTGCTCTTGGTAACACCCACTTTTGCTCAGTATTTATTATTTTAAAAATCAAATGACTCTCCCGTGGCCCGGGACACATCCCTCAGTGCATCCCAAGGCACCAGGGTGGTTTGGGGTGAACATCTTGTCATGCCTTTGCTGTTCTTAGTTGCAGCTTCACTCCCGGGTCGCTGCTGACCCTCTGCACACCCGGGGGTCCCACATTCCACAGGAATCTCTGGCTCTGGGATATTTGTGACAGGAGGAGGAGAAGGAGGTGGCGGCTGCTGCAGTGAGAGCAACGGGGGCTGCTGAGAAGCAGAGGCTGTGAGCTGGTATTAACAGTGGGGCCAATTAAGGAGACCAGGAATTAAATCAGTCTGATACCTGTAAGTTAATAAACCCAAAGGAATTATGATGTTATGTGAAATTCCTCCTGCAGGGAGAGCGACAGAGGAAAGAGCAGTCCTGTGAGCAGATGAATAGGTGGTTCCCTGTCTTATCCAAATTTGCACTTGTGTTAAAAACGATTAAAACCAATTAGAGCCTGTCTGGGGTGTGTCTGGGTCTGATGGTGGTGGGGCAGAGCAGGAAGCACTCCCAGGGTCCAGGAGTCCCCAGCTCAGGGCCAGTTCCATCCTCAAAGTCTCAGCATCACCTGAAGGAGCTTCTTGTGCTTGGGAGAAACACAAACACCAGGAGTGCCAGGCTGGGAATGCAGTTCTGGCTTTCATGGCTTCATCTCCACTGATGAGCTCCCATGGAGTTGGGGGAGGTTCCCTGGGCTTGTGGAAGTTTCCCTGCCCATGGCAGGGGCTTGGAACGAGATGATTCTTAAGGTCCCTTCCAACCCAAGCCATTCTGTGCTGCTGTGGTTGTCTGAAGTGACTTGGTCTCAGCAGGATGGGCAGAGTCTGGGGTGTGGGGAGCTTGAGCTGGTCCCTTCCCACCTGCCACAAGCCTGGCAATGAGAAATCTGGCTGTGATTTGTAGGAACTGCAGAGGGGCAGAGAATCATCCTCCATCCATTGCCCTCTGTGTCTGTTCCATGCTCCTGATGGGCCACTGGAGTTTGGGGAGTGGGAGAGGCACCTGCATCCCAGTGTGCTGGGAGGGTGGTTCGGGCAACTGATGGAAAACTGGGGAGTGTGAGGTTCCAGAGGAGCACCTGGAATTTGGGAACCATCGCAGGGTCCATCGGGTACCAAATGAAGGGGGATCCCTGTTGTCCTTGGAGCTGTGTTGGTGGTGTTATCCCTGCCTGGGAAGCAGGAGGCTGGGCTGCAATCCTGCCTCTGCCAAAGTCTGGCAAATCCATTGAGCATCTTTGGGACCATTTCTGCCCAGCTTTAAAACTGGGACAGTTGTCACCTGCCTTTTTCAGAGCGGGTTGGTGGAGCCAGACTCTGTTCCCATGCTCACAGCAGGGTGAGGTTTGTCCCTTCAAAGTGTCACTTGAGAAACAACAAGTGATGACAAACACTTATTGTTATTCCCTTTCCCTCGTGGGAGTAGATGATATTGCTAAGTGACCGAATATTCATCTGACCCTTGAAAATGCAAGAGTCATGTTTAATTCATGTCTTTTATTTATAGGTTTGGGCTCTTCCAGCTTCTCTCCTGCATGGGCTGCTGCTCCAGAGCACAGGAGAGTGTGTGGCCAGTGTGTGCCCAGAGCCTCTGTCCAGGAACAGCCCTGGGCACCCTGTGGTGGCAGGAATGCTCTGCCCATGGGCACAGGCCAGCACAGCCGTGGAGGAGGTGGGTGCAGCACTGAGGGGTGTGAAGCCAAGAGAGCATTAATCACATTAAAGGGGACGTGACCTGAGAGTCACATATTGATGAGAGAAGGACTGAGTGGGGATGGGCAGAACCAGCACGGGCTGAGTGGGTCTGGTGTGGCCTCTGGGACAAATCAGCAGGGAAAGGCAGTCCTGGGACACGTGGCCAGGACTGGGACATAATCCCTGGGCAAGGGACAGGGACGTGATCCTCTCCCAGCATGGCACTGGTTAAACCACTGGAATTCAGATGGCTGTGGGCAAAGCATCACAGAGAGGAAATGGAGAAGCAGCAAAGGGAGGGAATTGCAGCCTGGAGGAAGATAAAGGGTTTAGAGAGGATGGCTGTGAAGAAAGCGATTAGAGGAAATTAAACAGGGCTGGAGGTGCAGGCTGCTGCTTTCCCCACTGAACCGTGCAGGGCTGGGGAGAGAGAGCTGCAGGAACTGGAACAGGAGGCTGACAGGGCAGCTGGGACCAGTTCTGGGCTGGAACCCAGCAGCACAAGGGCACAGGGGCTGGAGGAGGCAGGAGGATGTTAATTCCTGCCTGGCAAAGCCCTGGTGCACACGCTCCATGAATCCAAAGGAGCTGTTCTGCCTCTGGTTTTTCAGGCTGGCGATGAAACATCCAGTGTGGGCCTGGCACTTCCTTGGACAAAGCTCTTGCAAGGGACAGATCACCTGAGGCATCAACAGCTGCCTTGAACTTGGCAGCTTCCTCACCTGGAGAAAGCCCCATGAGACACGTGTCATTCCCAGCACTTTGGAGCTCTGGCTGGATGCCTGCCTTGCCCTGGGATCCCTGGAGAGGCTGGAGGACTGATCCTAGTGGTGCCAACACAGGGCAGGGTTGGAATTTGGTCACAGATGTGGCTGCTCTTGCCTGTCCCAGCAGTGCTGTCCCCTGCAGTCACAGCTCTGGGGAGGGAGAGGATGAGCCAGGCTCTTGGGGCTCCCTGGGCTGCTCCTGGGAGGTGCACGATCCTAAAACTCGATTCCTAGAAATCCCTGCTGGCCTGTGGGAGCTCTGGGAAGCAGCAGGGTCATGCCAGGGCTGTTGAGTTGGTCCCAGGCACTGTGCCATGTCCTGGGAAGGATGAGGAGGGACCAGGAGGGCCGAGGGTTCACAGCAGCCTGGTCTGGGGGAGAGCCTGGGTCGTGGTTTGACCCCAGTCCTCCTCTGCCACTGCCCCTTCTTAAAAATAGGAAAGAATTAAATCCTGTCAGTGGCTTTTAAAAGCCAACTGAAAGTGTCCTTTATTAAATTACCACCCTATTGATCTCGCAGCCATCCAGGAGGGATTGACTGAGGGCTTAAACAGACGGGCAGCCGGGCCAGACGTTCAATTAATGTGCATAAATGGGCAGTGGAGAAGCAATTTTCAGAACAAGTCAAGCAAAAGATCAGACCTGCTTTGCCTTCCATGCCGAAGTTGTTTCTGTATTTATTTTCATGTTATTTCATCTGTTTTTCCCCCTGTCCCTCTTATGATAAGCAGAGTGTTGAGAGGCAGCTCTCAGAGCACAGCTCGCTCTGCCCAGAGCACTTTGGCAGGAGGGTTGGGGGAAGCCACATCCCTGAGAACTCATCCCTGAGGGGGCTTTTAGCCATGTAAATCCCAGGTTTCACACGAGGGGGTTTCTAGCTGTGTAAATCCCAGGTTCTTCTTTAATTCCTGCAGAGAAGGCCCTGTGCAGCATCAGACCCGTCGCCTGGTTTGAGCGTTGCTGTCTCTGATGAACCTTGAATTCCTCTTCCAGGTCTGGGGAAGAATTTTGTGAAGAAACTCCTGTTTCTTGGTTGTCTCCTCCCAGCTGTTCACCATGTGATAATTCCAGCTGCCTGCCAGGGGCGAAGCCACCGATGGATGTACAAATATTGAGCTTTGCTCTGGCCCTTCCTGTGGATGCTCCAAGGAACCTGCAGACTGGACTGGAGCAGAGGACACTCTGCAAGGCAAATGCCTGCTCTGCATGTGAGAGCAAACCAGAGCCCTGTGTGGGGTTTTCTCCAGATTTAGCAAGAATCCTGATAAGAAACTCTGGCTCCAGGGCACTCAGTCCAGCTCCACCAGCTCCAGGGCTTTGCTCCTCATCTCCCTTAAGCCAGAGGTGGGTGGCATCGCCCCAGGCATGGAGAGGGGGTCACCTGCATTTTAAAGGGGTTTGAAGGGGGTCACCTGCTTTTCCCTTTTTCCCCCCCCCTCCTTTTTTTCCCCCTCAAGATCCTTGTTTCCTGCTCAGGGATTGCTGTGCAGGAATAGCTCCGTGCCCCAGCAGCAGGCAGGGCTGTGCCAGCGGGGGGAGGAGGGGGGTGTCTGATGGTCTCTGTTAAATTAAGAACTGGCCAGCAGTGAAAACGCATTTTTTGTGTTTGCTTTTAAATTTTTAATAGCTCTGCTTTGAGCATTTTTGGAGCCAGGATTTTATTTTAGCACGTTACTTTGTCCCTGGTTGTACAGGCTGTAATTTAGTGATTCTGCATTAATAAGAGATTATTCCTTCTTCCTCTCTCACTTGTCCTTCCTCTGGTAATAATCAGGTAAATGAAGCATGTCATGAAGGGGCTGTGAGCTCGGGAGTGTGCCTGGGGCCGTGGGATCCCCGCCCTGCTGCCTCACTCTGCCTGCAGCTCCTGTTCCCTTTTCCTGGGTCTTTACAGCTCTTGGGTGGGTTTTCTCCCCCAAAAGGTTGTCCCTGCTCCAGGACAGAGACGGGCACTTGGCTTTGTGGTCTCCTCTTTGCCACGTGGCTCTTGGGATTTATCCAGCACCTTCTGACCCCCATCACCCCCAGCAGCCTGGCAGGGTCCCCAGCTGTGGGAGCACCAGCAAAGTCACTGCTGGGGACAGACCTCTGTGCTGGGGTGTCCTTGGGCTGCTGAGACCATCCGAGCTGCTCCTGTGATGACAAAAAACGGAACCACTTCCCTTCAGAAACCAAACTCACCAGAGCAGCATCACAGCCCTTCCCCACTGCAGATTTGGGGGCAGGGGGAAAGAAGTGATAGATATGTATAGTTGGGATTTTATTTGCATTTTAAATCACACTCTCTTCTAAACTGATGGACCCCCTATTTATAGCTGACTCCAACCTAAAGTGACTGCTAATTACTACAATTAATACAGCATTAAGGCTCCAGTTAAGGCTCCAGCCAACTCCACTGCCACGCACGAGGCGCCTACTCATTTTCAATTAGGGCACATTGACAAGGAAAATACGCAGTTATTAACAGCAGAGCCCTGTTGTGTAATTACATTTTTCTAAGGTCATTAATCTCCTGCAACACTTGGGTTTGCCCCCAAGGGCTTCAGTGGGGGCAGAGGGACAGTGCAGCAGGGACAGGTGAATAAAGGTGAGGGGTTTTTAAACATTGTGGCCTCGTGCTGTCAGAGCACATCCTTGGATGGGCATCCTTGGGTACCCCACTGGGCCATCCCATCTGTGGGTGTGCCATGAGCAGCCCATCCCCACCACGCTGCACCCCTGGGTGCCTCCATCAGGGTCAGGCAGAGCAGCCCCGGGTTTGTGGAGCTCTTGGGGGATCTCTCCTGCCTTAGTCAAGTTTCCATGGATCATGCCCATGTTTGTTATTATTTCCTGAGCTCTTTGCAGTCACTCAGGCTGAGCTGCCTATTGAAAAGGGCTTTTTCCTCCCCTCTGACCAGGCAGCAGGATGGGAGGGGCTCTGGGCTGTGTCCTGGGTATTTTGGGGGCCAGAGGGAGAGCAGAGGAGCCAGGGGGATGAATCCCACGATCGTGGCAAATTTGCCGACAAGACTGGATCCTCCTTTCAGCCCAGGGGTGTCACCTCCAGCCCCAGCAGCTCTGAGCCCCCTCAGACCCCGGGTCTGGAACCTCCTCGTTTGGTGCCTCGTGCCCTTCTGGGCTGAGGGTCAGCGAAGGCACAACCGGCCACGGAGGGGGAACCACTCGGTGAGGCAAAAGGAGAATAAACACAGAGGAGTCAGGATAAAAGGAGGCTGAACTGCAAACGTGAGCAGAGCCCCGGAGCAGTGGTGGAGCAGCGGCTGCAGCGCCTCCGGCAGCGGGAGGGAAATCATGCGCAAAATCCTGCGGCATCGGGGCACGGGCGGGGACAGGGGGAGTGCTGGGACTGGAATGAAGACAGACACGGGCCTTTAACACTTCCAGGCTGATGCTTGGATTGACCGCCCGGCACTCGGTGCTGGCAAAGCAGCTGCGCAGGGAGCAGGGAAGGAGAGTTGGGAAGGGGGGGAAGAGGGCTGGGGAACAGGGAAGGGGGAGTGGGGACTGGACTGGGGGCTGCCCAGTGGTCCCCCCGCTGTGGACTGCCCTTGGGGTGAGCTGCTGGGGGAAACCTGGACGGACCCAGTGAGGCCCAGGGTCTAACCCAGCTCTCCCCCATCCCATGGGTGTCCAAGGATTAACCCAGCTCTCCCCCATCCCATGGGTGTCCAGGGGTCTCACCCAGCTTCCACCCACCCCCTGGGTGTTCAGAGCTCCTCAGCCCCTGCAGTGAAGTCATCACTTTGCTCTTTCATGGGTAGGTTTGGTTTTCTTGGAGCTGAAGCTGCTTCTCCGAGCTCTGTCTCCTCCCTTTGCCCCATGATTTGAGCTTTGCTCTGGACACTCTGCAGTTCTGTGTCTCCTCTGACCTCCTGGGCACTCTGAGGCAGAACTCTCTGCTGCTCAGCCGTGTCCAGCACTCCCTGATTCCCACAGCTCTGGGTTTAACACCCACCCAGCCCTGGGCACTGAGCAGGGAAAATCTCCTGGTCTGTGTTTGCCTCTGGCTTCACTGCCAGCCCGGAGGAGCAGCTGGGGCCCTGTGTGAGGGTGGGGATGATTGGGGAGCTCTGTGCAGAGGGATGGACAGCAGCACAGGCTGTGTCCTGGGCCTGGAGACACTGTCCTGCTGCTCCCTGGAGGGGGAGGCTCTCTCTCAGGATGCACACACAGGAGTGATGTGGCAGAAAGCCCATCCAGACACCAGGAAGGGTTAGGGTGCTCCATCCATCCCCATCCCTCCTGCTCCTGTCCCTTCTCGCTGCTCTGTAGAAGCTCTGGATAAGGTTTACTTGGATTTATGGCACTTTTGAGGAGGTTTCTAGGAAGTAATGCCTTTTGCCTGCTAAATTACCAACATCTCTCTCATCCCCAGGGCTCAGCTCCATGGCTTGACTGACACAAAGCATTCCAGCATCAGAGACTGAGAGACAAACGAGCAATTTGCCGAGAAATTATCCTTTGGGATTCCTCTTCTCTCCAGTCGGTTTAATTGGGTGAGCTCAGGGTGGCTTTAATTGCTGTGCTCCAAGCACAGCTTCACCCCCTCCTTGCTTTTTTGTCTCCCATCTCTCTCCTTCCCCCTCCTCCTTCCCAGCACCATTTATCTTCTTCCTCCTACAACATCTCCCCTTCTTGTTTTTTCCCCAATATCTCTTGGGAATGGTGACAAGCTGAAATGTTGTTCGAGTCTCTCTTGGCTGACAGGTTCTTTAAGACTGGTGCTTCTCAGAGGGTGATGGACTGGCTCGGGGATCCCTTGGATTCCCCGGGGGTTTGGGGTGGCTGTGGCAGGGAGTGGCAGAGCAGCCGTGGTGGCTGTGTGCCCCTGGGCTGTGCTCACACCAGCTGCCTTTGTACTCTCATGCTTTGGGGCCCCTGTCTGCCCAACGTGTCCCAGCACAGGCTGAGGGTGCAGCAGAGGCTGAGACAGCCCAGTGTGGGACTGGGAGCCCCTGGTCATGGCTGGGGCCTGGAGATGCTCCCCTATCCCTGCTCCTGCTTCCTGAGTTGCTCATCATGTTAAAGGGGTTGGAGAACACCTGGGGTTCCTCCTGTTGGCACAAGGCAACTGTGGGGCACAAACTACACCTGCTTCATTTGCTTGGTCTCGTCCCAGAATTACCTCCAGGGCATTTTATGGGCCAGATTCCCAGTGATGTGAATTGGGAGCATCTAGAGGTGCTCCCAGAGGGGCACCTGGAACTCAGGGTGGTGCAGCATTGAGAGTCCGTCTCCCTCTCCTTCCCCTGGGGCCTGGAGTTCTTCTGCTTGTCCCCAACATCTCTCTCCTCCCTGCCCCACCTTTCCCAGGAGACTCTTTGCTCCCCTGGTCCAGCCTGGCTGCTGCCCACAGTGCAAAGCTTAATTTTGGGGAGTTCACAGAGCATTCCAGCTTAGTGCAGTGTTTGGAAATGAGGGAATAGGCAAGCCCAGTCCATGGCCAGCAGACAGCAGGTTTGTGGCTCACTCATGGTCCCCAGGGACATGCACAGGCATCCAAGCAGCACATTCAGCACGGTGATGGATGAGGGATAATTCCAAATGGCAGCTGAAGTCCAAATTCTGGTGGTAATAAATACATAAACTAGTTAAAACCAAATTGATTAGCCAAGGATATCCTCTTAACACTCTTTAAACTCTAACATCTGTTTGTAATAAATAATTCAAGCCGTGGATATTAATGAGGAGGCCAGGCTGGGGGGGGGGGCTGCTTGGGGCTCCACAGGCACAGGGGGCTGCAGGAGCATGGGGGGTGCAGGAGTGTCCCTGTGCTTCCCTGGGGGACAGCAGGGGCTGCAGGAGTGTCCCTGCACCTCCCTG
>NW_020884933.1:3892972-3938362 GCF_003945725.1 Corapipo altera | reverse complement strand
TCCCTGGGGGACAGCAGGGGCTGCAGGAGTGTCCCTGCACCTCCCTGGGGGACAGCAGGGGCTGCAGGAGTGTCCCTGCACCTCCCTGGGGGCTGCAGGGCTGGCTGAGGCTTCCCTAGGGGCTCTTGGCAGCAACATGTGTGTCCAGGCGTGTCCTGGAGGACAGACCCATGTGCAGGGGGGAGGAGCTGTGAGCCACGTCACACACGGGGACACACGTGTGTCCCTGTGTCCTGGCACACAGATCCTTGGGAGCAGTGGTGCTGGATCCCTGTGGATTTACACCCAGGAACAGCCACGCTCGGGTGTCACCTCCTGGAGCCTGTTGGCTTTGGAATGTGCCCACTGTGGGCACGGTGGGTGTGGGAGCTGCACACATGTGCTTTCTGGCATATCCCTATCCTGTTGTGGGGTCCAGGGAGGGATTGGGGACCCAGCCTCCCCCTGGGCTGGCCAGCCCCCCTGCCCTGTCCCCCGCAGCAGCACAGGCTGTCACAGCCTGATAATTGCTGGGTTTCTCTGTTTTTAATCAGCACTACCAGCTGCTGTGCCCAATGCACCAGGGACTGCTCCTGGCACGTGCCCAGCAGCCCAGGGCCAGCTCCAGATCAGTCAGAGGTGCCAGCTGGATCCAGACCAGGGCTGGGAGTGAGGAATGTTTGGGGTGGGCAGGGGGACACCGGCAGCTCCAGACAGGGAGGGGGGTGAGGGATGAGCTGAGGTACCCAGACAGGCTGCTTGGGGTCCTCCAGCCCAGCCAGTGCCAGTGGCATTGCTCAGCCTCTTGGAAGTGCAGATCCTGCAGCATGGAGGCCAGTGAATGCTGGCACATCAGCCCAGGTAAGGAGCTCTGTGCAGGAGTGAAGGTGACAGGGTGACAGGGCCCTGGAGCACCAGCCATGCCAGTGTCTGTGTTTGATGGGATAAGAGGGAGGGAAGAGGACAGGAAAAATGATGCCCGTGAACCTCTGGGAAGGACCCAGGGAGATGGTCAGAGGGACAGAGTGGGCAGGAGGGAGATGGACTCTGCCTGTTGTACCCTCCTGTCTGGTCTCTGCTCAGCTCCCAACCTCCCATCCTCTGGTCCGTGCTGCTCCATCCTCTGCCAACACAGCTCCCTGAGCTCCTGAGGCCACAAGGATGTGCCTGTCCCATTAATCACCCCCTCCCATTGGTGTCTGCTCAGGAATTAAACTCATTTATCACTGCTGCCCTGTTCCCACCCACCCCCTGCCCAGCCTGCCCTCCCTGCAGGGCTGGCAGCCTCTGTGCCCCCCTGTCCTCGGGCACCACGGACCTTATTCTGCCTCCAGCTGTTTGTAAATGTCCTGGGACACACATGGAGCTGTTTTCTGGCCCCCATCTCTACATCCCATCTCAGTTGAGGCCCCCAGACCTGGCTGTGCTCAGAGGCAGCCCCTGAGCCCCGTGCACACCAGTCCTGCTGTGTCAGGGCTGAACGAGGCTGAGGTGACCCACTCTCTCCACCAAACCCCCTGGCAGACACCAACAAGCCTCTTCCATGCTCCTTTTCCCAGGGCTGAGGTGACCATTTGTCCTGAGCTGTCCTGCAGCCCGTTCCTGTCCCTTCCCTGTCCCAGACCCCTCATTCCCTGCGGTGCCTTGGCTGGAGTATCGCTGGCAGAGAAGAAGGTTCCTTCCAAGCCTCTCCATCCCCCCGTGCTGCTGCCTCAACACTCTCCCTCAAACCTGCTCTGCTTCCAGCCCGGCCCCTGGGAATGCTCCCGGCAGCCGGAGAGAGCTGCTCGTTAACGAGCCTCCCGTCCCTCCCGAGCAGCCCCGGCAATAACACACAGTCCTGCCTTTTAAGTACCTACGAGTAATCACTCAGGCTCCAATAAAACGGGAAGGAACAAGCCCCTGGTCGTGTTGTTAGCAATCATTTTCCTGGCTGTTAACCTGCTCCTGTACTCTCATTTTTCCCAGAGAAGCCCCGATGTGGTGGGGAGGGACGGGAGCCAAGTGCAGCCCCAATCCTGTTGCCAGCTGCCTGTAGCCACTCATCCAGCAGCTCCTGTTCCTCCCTGCCCACCCTCTGTGCATCCACAGGGGTCTGTGCAAGAGAGAAGTCCCACAGGCAGGTGCTGAGCGCAGTGCTGTGGAAAAGGAAGGAAAATGGGAATGACCGTGATTGGGGTTTTTTGTTAATCCTAGAAATCCCATTTGGGCCTCGGGAAAGCAGTTGCTGCCCTGATACCCCTCCTAACACAGGGAAATACGGTCCTGTCTGTGCTGCCAGCCCTGCTGGCTCTTCCCAGGGGATGGGACTGGGCCTTCCCAAGGGATGGCTGTTTTCCCAGGGGATGGCTGTTTTCCTCTCTGTGCCTGTAAATCCCGACGTGCCCGAAGCCTCTCCCTGGCGGAGCGAGCGCCTGAGCCCCAATAAAGCCCCGAGGCTCTCCAGCTTAGCGTGGCAAATGTAATGTTCTTAGTCAGCCTCATCGCAGCAAATCTCCACATTTCTCAGGGATAAACACTCACCTCTCCTCCCTGGCTCCTTTGGGCCTGAATTCCTGCTGCAGCGCCGGGCTGGGACTGCAGGAGGGTTGCTGAGGCCACTGAGGAACTCTGCTCCACTGTACCCCCTCTCCCCTGGGGGCTTCCCCACCCAGCGCTGTTTGCAAACAGATCTTTCCTTAAAGGAAGGGGGTTTGCAGGGAAAGGAGCTGGGGAACCCTCCCTGAGCCCTCCAGCGAGGTGGGTCCTGGCCAGCACAGTGCAGGGAGGTGGGGAGTGGTTCTGCATGAATCCACCTGCACTGGGTGCTCCCTTTGGAGCTTCAGGTGCAAAGGGAGCCGAAATCCCCTCCCTGGCTCACAGCACGGCCTCTCCTGAGCAGTTCTGGTGCAGAAAACAAACAAGGCTCAAACACCATGCACAGACTGGGCTGTGCAAAGGCAGGACCAGGCTGAGCTCAGAGCTGTCCCAGTCTTGGAACCACCTGGAGCTGGGCTGCAAAACCTGGCCTGTTGGGGCAGGGGGATGTCAGGGCTGTCTCAGCCACCCAGGAGGTTCGAGGGAGCTGCCAGGCTGGTGCAGCCCTGACAGGACCTGGTGGTGATTTCCCTCCTGTGCTGCTGCTGGGGTGGTGAGTAGGAGCTGTGGCCACGGATTCACCTGCCCTGGGCTCTGCAGCAGCCTGGAGGTGCCACTGTCCCCTCCTGGCTGAGCTGGTGATGCCCACAGGTTCCCAGCCCAGCTTGGTCCATGGGGGTGGACAAGTGAAAGAGATGGTGGTGGAAGGAGAGATTGGGGAGCTGATGGGAGGAGGAGAGAGACAGGCAGGGATTGTTCCTAAAACACTGGGGGGGGGTGAGGGTGTAGATCACCAGAATTGGCGGGGGACAGGCCATAAAGCAAAAATAAAAAGGTATTATAATTTATGATGCACAGTAAAAATATCCTGGGAACTGGGTTATGAAGAGGAATTCATTCTCTCGCCAACTCTGCGTATCTTTAAAGATGATAAACGATGTTATGATTCTTCCTTGTATCTGAGAGCTGGAAAATTCACTCTGCCTTGGAGCTCTGTCACGTCCCCTCCGTGCTGCTGCTGCCCCCAGAAGACAAGGGGTGCTGAGCCCTGACCTGGCAGGTGACCCTGTGGGAAGGGTGAGGGACCCCCTGTCCTGGGCTTGGGGAGCCACAGCAGAGTTGGCACTGAGCTGTGTGTGTGTTACAGGGCTGCAGGCAGGACCAAACTGCACTTTTGGGGTGCTGTTTGTCCCCTCATCCCCAGGCACAGACCCTCCTGCCCACTGGGAGTGGCTGCTGTTGTCTCTCATGGTGCAGGGGGGTCTGAATGTCCCCAGAGGCCGTGGCAAAGCTGCTTAGAGGAACCCCTGGATGGCCATCCTGTGCAGGCCCCCCTGTGAGGGGGAGGAATTCCCTCTATCACGTAGATCCATGGGGGCTTTGACCCCAGACCCTGAGCCAGGGCAGAGCAGAGGGCAAGGACAGTGGGGCCAGGGATGCTGGGGCTGACCTGGCTGCAGCAGGAGGGTTTGGCCTCTGCCCAGCTGTGTAAATGTGGATTAGTTGTTCACAAGGTGCATTTGAAGAGTTAGGAGAGGAGGAAGAAGCCAGAACTTCCTTTAAAGCAGCACAGGCGGGTTTGGCACTTCTCCCTCCCCCTCCCTGCACGGAGCCAGCCCGTTGGCTCCTGCTTTGATAAGAGCCCTCGATGCCTCCTCTCCTCCAGGCACCGAATAAAAGGTTTAATTACCCACTGCCAGGCTCGGCAGCGCTGCTGACAGCCAGGAGGTGCCTCCTGCCCACACCTCGGGAAGGAAAAACTTCCTGCAGCAGGAGCCATTCCCGCTCCATGTGCAGAGCATCTCCTCCTCCGCTGGCGGCTCCGGGGGCAGAGCCCTGCTCACCCCTCTGCTCCTCCAGACCAGGGAGGGGACTTACTTCTGCTCGCTGAATCCCACCTCCTGAAGGTTCTGGATCTTCCTGAAGGATGTGGCTGCAGGACAGTGGCCCGTGCCAGCTCCTGGCATGACTGGAATGTCTCTGCAGGGATCCCAGCATGGGTGGCTCTTTCTGGGGCGTTCCAAGGCACCATCCTACAAAGCTGGGTCAAGTCCACCAGCACAGAGGCCCTTGGCACAGTGATGGCCACTGGAGCTCTTCCATGCCTGGCACTTGCAGGCTGGCCATGCAGCAAAGCCTCTGGCTCACGGTGGCATCCTCGGGGTGGATTTTTGGCAGGAGGAGTGGGGTGAGGTGGAGCCTGCACCCCCACAGCTGCCTCACCCCAACCTCTCGCAGCCCCAGCTCAGGGAATGGCAGGTGTCCTGTGCCTGGAGATAGGAACACTCAGGGCACTCCTGTCTTTCACCAAAAATTTCTGTTAGGAAGGAGACAACGAGTCTCATTTTCCTCCCTCCAGCTGGGCTGCAAAGGTCAGGCACTGCTGGCCAGTCCACCCTCTTGGGCTGCAGGTCAGGCTGTGACACACCTGGAGTTTTCCAGCCTTTCCAAGCCCATCAGCAGTGCAGCCAAATCCTCCACTGCTGCAGGCTGGGATCAGCTTCCTGGGGCTCCAGCTCCAACCCTGCCGTGGAACATGATCCCTGTCCCTCGGGGCAGGGGCAAGGGGCTTCACTTCAGGAAGCAAATCCTTGTGGGGACCAACAAGCCCCGCTGCTTCCAGGTGCTCAGGCTCTCCTGGATCTCCTCCTCTGCTCATGCAGAACTTATTAAGCATAGAAGAGCCTCCAGAATTCCCCAGATGAGTCATTAACTGGGGCCTGGTAACAGGTGTTCCTTTAAAAGGGCCTCTGAAGCCTTCAGAAACAAGGGGAGTGGGAGTGCTTGGCTCTAGTCATGCCCAGGCTCATTGTCACAGTGGGATGGCAAACTGCTGCATCCCATAAAACCTCAGCATCCCATGGGAGCAGCTCCAGCCCGGCTGCAGCGGGGCTCCTTCCCAGCCACGGCTCCACCCGCCCTGCTCGTCATTTCTTAATCTAGTTTTGGAATATTTTATTACTCCCGGCTCTCATCTGCTCCTTCCTCCCTCCTCCCCTCTCACTCCAATTCAATTATGTGCTGCAACCCACCCGGGGCTGCTCCACCTTCTGCTCTGCCTCTGCTCTCCCAGCGTGTGCTGCTGGGCTGCTGGGCAGAGGAGGGGCTGCCTGGGACCCTCCAGGCCACAGGGACACTTCTCCCTCAGGCATTTAAACCCACGAGGGTCCTGCTGCTGCCCCTGCACCTCCTGCAGCCCGAGTCCTGTCCCAGCAGGCACCGTCACCCACCCCTGGGCTTCCCTGGGCTGCCCGAGCATGGAGGTGAGTTCAGCCCCCTCAGGGGTGAGTTCAGCCCCCCTTGGGGTGAGTTCAGCCCCTCTGGGGTGAGTTCAGCCCCCTTGGGGTGAGTTCAGCCCCCTTGAGGTGAGTTCAGCCCCTCTGGGGTGAGTTCAGCCCCTCTGGGGTGAGTTCAGCCCCACTGGGGAAGCAGCTTGGGCCACCTGAAAGCAGAATTAATGTTTTCTAAGCTGTGTCAGTGAATCTGCTCCTTTCTCCACAGCTCTCCTCTTAAAAAGTCTTTATTTCCCAGCGAGTGATGGATGTGACAGCCGGAATGTCCCCCCCTGCCTTCCCTGCCTCGAGGTTCTCCTGTGCCTTTGTCCCTCTGACACAACGAGGGGGCTGCAGCCACTCTTCTACAGAGGAAAAACTGATCATTCAGGGGAGTTCTCTGCGTTTTTATTAACTTGAATTTTTACTGTAGACATGAGAGGAGGGAAGACAGGAGGATGTTTGGCAGCGAGTGCACACCCCTGCCCACCTCCCGACAGCTTCTCAGCCACAGGGGTTGGAGAATTTCATTTCATTTTGCTGCCACCAATAAAATACACGTTGAAGGGGAACTGTGGGGTGGAGGGAGGGAGGGGACAGAGGAGTCGGTCGCTGGGAGGCGGCTGAGGCAGAGGGTGGGGAGCAGCCTGAAAGGGGAGTGAGCAATAAACAGGGGTGGGGGATATTTGGCGAGATAAATGGCCCTCAGAAAATCTGCTTCTTGCAAACTTTGTGGGGATAAAAATGATTTAAGGGGACACTGTCAAGATAAAAATCATATCTATTCAAGAACAACTCCTTACAAGTGTTATTAATAGTGCTGGAGATGGTTATGCTGGGAAGGACTTTAAAACCCTGCCTTTGCTTTGGGCTGTCGGCGCTGCCCAGTGTGGTTCCTGCAGGGTGAGGGGCTGCACGGGGGGCAGGTGGGAGTGACAGAGAGCCAGGGGGGCCAGGAGAGCTCTGGGCTCCCAGGATCCAGCTCCTTGGCATCCTCAGGGACGTGGCTTTGGGGTGCAGGTCATTTCTCCACCCTGTGCTCAGGCCACGAGCATCTCCCACATCCCAGGCTGCCCTCAGTGGGGGTGTGGGGGCTGGCTGGAAGCAGTGGGTACTTGGCTCTGTTGATCTCAGTGCTGCCAGACCCTTGCCCAGAGCCCCTCCCTGCTGCACCCCATACCCAGAGCCAGGCTGGGGTGAGACAGCAGTGGAAGCCTCCAAGCACTGGAGCCTTCCCCACATCCCTTGGGAAGCTGTGCTCTGGCTGCTGGATGAAAGGCTCCTCTGGCATCACAGCCCTCCCTGGGTGTTTAATTACCAGTTCTGATCCACTTCTCCTCTTCCCTGCACAACATCAAGGCCCTGCTCACAGGGGCTCCAGGCTCAGGGTCCCGTGCTCTGGGTCCTCCCTGCAAGGCAGAGAAGGGAACTGGGGAGTGGAGCTGCCCCCAGTCCTGTCTGGAGATGTTCTTTGCCCCAGGACCAGCACAGGCACAGACTGACAGACAGATGGACACACCACCACGTTCTGACCTGCCACTGTGTGTGAGCTCCCTGCTGCCCCTCCAAACAGGCAAATTTTCATGGAAACTGGGAAATAAGGAAAACCAGGCAGTCCCCAGTTCTTGCTGCTTCCCCAGTCCGGTGAGGAAGGGGTTGGTCAACTCCCCAGCCCTGTTTGCAGGTCTGGACTTGGACACAACCCCTTTTTGGGAATGGGAGAGAGCAGGAGGTCAGAGGGATGCAATGAGCTTTTGCCTCCTGCCAAAGACCCCAGGCTTCCTGTGTGCTCCCCTCTCTGCTGTTTAACTCTGCAGAGCTTCTTTTCCCACCCAGCCCAAGTGTCTCCATCTCCGAGCCCGTTAACCCTTTCTGTGCCCCCAGGGCACAGGTTGTACCTCTCCTCTCCCTGGTGCTCTGACAGCTTTGAAACCCATGATCCTCTCACCTCCTCTGCCCTGCTCACCCCGTTCCACTTTGCTGCCCCCCATCATTCCTGCTGCTCTCCCTGGGCTCATTCCCAGCACTTGACATCTCTCAGCTGGATGAAGATTCATTTTTCCTGTTGGGATGCTGGGAAAAAGGGGGGTCACTGCAGTGCTTTGGGCCATCTGGTTTGGAAGCTGTGAAAGCAGAGCTGAAGATTTAATGGCACCTTAAATATATGGCTGATTGTTAGGTCCAATTCTGATTTCAAAGCAAATACGGGCTTGGGAATTAAGGAGGAAGATGAGTTTCACTACAAGGTAAATAAAAATTAACTGGTGGTGATATAAACATACCTGTGTATAAAAGCAGGCATGTGGTTTTTGAAATACACTCAATTAGAGAAGCGAGAGTTTGGGGTTATTTTTAATAAAAGCTTCATGGCAAAATTTCAAGGACTTGCAAACAATAAAACACCCCCAGCTCCACTATCCAGCTTGGGATGTTTATGACTGTTTAGTGCTGTGCACATAAAATAAAAGCACCACCACAAATTAGCCAGTTGCTTCTGCCACCCCCTGTCCCTGATCTCTGCAGGTGGCTCCAAACCCTGCCTGGGAGTGGGGAGAAATGTCCCTGGGGATGTGTGAGACTCTCTGCAGGATGGAGAGGTGGCCCAAGCAGGGAAATGGGGTAGAATGGAGTAATTAGAGGAATTAATTAGGTGGGGGGTCCCTTGGGTGCCAGTCCCTGGGTGTGGGAGCAATTAAGCGTCACCCAGTGATGCTCCCAGGGGGTCTGTTTGTTCCCAAGGGTGTTGGAGCGAGGGATGGTGCTTTCCAGATGGGCTGGGGCAGGGCTGGGGCACTGGGGTTGCTGTAGCACGAACATGTGAAATAAGAAAACTGGGCTAGAACAGTGGATTTTTTAGTAGCTGGGTTTGCACTTTGTGTGTGCAGCACTTCTGGAAACCTGCTCTGGTTTGGGAACCAACACAGGAGCTGAGGACAGTGAATCCCAGCCCCAGCCCTCCAGCAGGGGGGCTTGCTCTGCAGCTCCCTTCATCCAGAAAAACATCCCTAAAATGAGGCTGGAGGAGAGAGAAAGAGAAAACAAGAAAGAAAAGCTCCTGCTTCGAGGTGCCTCTGGTTGTTACCAAACTTCTTGCAAACACAGAACAACAAAGAAGTGAAACGTGGAGATAATTAAGGACATAATTGTACACACACAACTGCTTAATTAAGCTTTTCCTCTTTAAACCTGACAGAATCTGCTTACAAGGTGCAAGCATGAGGGGAGGCTGCCCATATGCTGGGCCATCTGCACCGCAGGCGGGAGGCAGCGGAGGAGGAGGAAGAGGAGGAGGAGGAGGAGGAGGCAAGGCCAGGCCTGCCTGTGAAGAAAGGAGCATCACAGTCCTGCTCTGGTCACGTGCCAGTGGCTGTCCCTGTCCCTGTGCCCACCTGGTGGGACTGGCAGGTCGCTGTCTCCTCTCTGAGGCTGGAAAGCTTGGAGCCATCCCTGCCCGAGCTCCTCTCCCTGTTTCACCCTGCAGCATTCTCCATCACGGGATGTGGGGGAGCAGGACAACGAGTGAAGATTAATAAATGAAAGGAAAAGGGAGGGAAACACCTGATCCAAGCTCCTCCTTTCTGAATTCCAATTAAAGCCCTGATGCTGCTGGGAACACGATGTGGAGATTATGAACATGTTATTTATATTGATTCATCCCCGCAGCCCTCCAGACTTCTGGAAAAGAATTAGGGCTGACATTGCTAATGCTGGAGCCAAGTGTGGGTATCATCTAAGGAAATCGGGGAGCCCTGGCTCTGCTGGGCAGGCACTGCTGTGGAGCAAACACCAGATTGTGCCCTGCCCGGCTCCCAGATGTGCTGCAGCTGATGGTGACACCAGCACGACCTGTGACCATGGGATGGGGCCCCTGGGAACCCTGACTTGGGATCCCCACTGCCCCCAGCCCCACTCAGCCTCAGGAGCTGGGTGTCCAAGGGGCTGCAGGAGCCCCCTGGCCCCTATCCCAGCTCCAGCCCAGCCCCACACCTCGTTCCACCCCACGTCCCCTCTGGGATGTGCAGCCTCCCCTCCCACCCCATGCTGTGCTGCCTGGGCAGAGCCCCCCCGAGCAGCCTTTCCCTTTGCCATACAGTGGTTTTATTGAATTTATTCCTTAACATGGTTTACAGCGAGACAGGACACGTGTCCCTGGACTCAGGAGGGGAATTATGGCCGAGCCTGGGGCTGGGATACACGGCTCTGGATTTAGACCACGTGCTGGCCCTGTTAGGGGATATTTGCTGCGCTGGAAGTGGCTCCCTGGGGACAGCCCATCTCCTGCGGGGACAGGAGGGGCTGAGCTGCAGCTGCAGTTTCTCCTGCTGTGGAGATGCCATCCCTCCAGCTGCTCCAGCACTTCCAGATAAAACCCTGTCAGCTCTCCAGCTCGGGGACATCCGTTTCTGTCACCACAACTCGCACTGTGCCCTAACTCAGCCCCCTCAGAGGAGCCACCAACATGGGCCTTGTCCCTGTGCTTGAGGTGTCACTTCTCACTGTCCACCCCATCCTGGGCTGATGACACAGGTGAGAATCCAGCTTTGGGATCGCTGGGATGACAACCCCATGGAGCAGCACGTGGGGAATGGGGATCCCAGCCCAGCTTTGGGAGGCAGAGCTGGTGGAATCAGGGGAGCAATTCAGTCAGGCACCCAACAAGGCAAGGAGGGATGAGATGGGTCATGGCTGCACCAGGGATGCACTGGGAGAGACAGGAAAGGGCAAGGACTGATCCTGGGAATATGCATCTTTAGCAGCAATAAGTGCTGGCAGAGATGACAAACCTGGCAGCCGTGTTTGCCTCCAGAAAAACAAGGGAAAGATTGTTTGGAGCTGCCAGAAAGTGAGGAAGGAGGAGAAGAAGCCAGGGAAGGATGCCCAGCTGGGGGGCACAGGGGAGGGAGGGGCTGAGCCCCAGCTGGGATGAGGGGGAATCAGCAGCAGGGAGGGCACTCCCGGGGCTCTGCCCTGGATAAAGGGCTGGGTGGGGAGAGGGGCTGGGTGAGCTGTGCAGGGACTGAGGGGCTCCTGAGCTGCTCAGTGTGGGACCTGTGCAGGTAGAGCCAGTGCTGGGATTTGGCCCTTACCCCTCAGCTGACCCCGGGCTGGCCCTGCAGGCAGTCGGGGCTGGGCTGGGTGTTCCCGGATCCCGAGCTGTGCTGCCGGCAGAGCCATCCCCCGCCCCGCCGGGTCTGCCGTGTCCCCCGCACTCCTGCTCTGATTGCTCTGTTTATTGCTGTAAATTATTGAAGGCACAAGGGCTGACTCAGCACCGGAGGCTGCAGGAAATTTTTACACATCCATCAAAGGGACGGGTCCCGCTCCTGCCTGTGCCTGTCCCCGGCCCTGTCACCTTGTGCTGAGCTCTCCTGGGCTGGGGCTGGACGTGGGGGCTGCACCAGGGACTTGTTCCTCTCTGGGACTGCCCAGAGTGGGGCAGAGCTTCGTGCCTGGCTCAGCTCCGTGGCAGCTCTGGCTGTGCTGTGGGCTGGGATGGTGCTGGGGCTGTGATGGGTGAGCTGGGCAGCCAGAGGGGGTGACTGCACGGTGGGGTGTTGCTGCTGGATGGGGAGAAGGGGTAAAATCCTGAATTATTTGTGCAGGAAGAGGGGGAAGCCTTGACTTGCAAGGGGAGGTCTCTGCTGGAAACTGCCCCCCCCCCAGGCTTGATTTTTGGGGGTGTGAGTGCCCCGAGGCTGCCAAGAGCTCAGGCCATGGTGTGTCAGGATGGTGCTGCCCAGCACCAGTGGGGAGAGACTGTTTTCTTGAGCCAGCTGCCAAAAATCCCTCACTGTCCTGGGGGATGTGCTGGTCCCATCCTGGCAGCCACCTCTGTGTTCTCACCCTGGAAGTGCATCCCAAGGGATGGAGTGGCCAAATCTCCCGGGGGCTGGGGGGTCCCAGGGAGGGGAAAGTGTTCTTGGTGTGTTTGTTCCACTTTAATTCATTGCCCTGGCGTGGGGACCTGCTAATGAAGGGTTGAAGATGGATTGTGGCTGGGCTGTTCCAGGGCTCACAGGATGGTTAATTACCCTGGGAAGCTCGAGTGCAATGAATACTTCATAAAGCCAAAGCCAACAGTGAATTATTCATTATCCATTTATCAGGGACAGCTGAGAGAAACCCTTTGGGACAGGGACTGAGTGGGGGTTCCTCCTCCCAGCCCTCAGCAGGCTGCTCATCATTCCCATTGGTGTGGGATCCTTGGGGATGGGGGTCCCATGGGTCTCCTCCAGGTTTTGGGGAGAGTGTTCCCTAAATCATTGCTTAGTTTGTTAATTGTGTGCTGAGCCACAGCAGGCCTGGGAAAATACAGGGAAGGGCTGAGATGGGGGTTTGGAGACAGTGGGAGAGGATGAGCAGGACAGGTTGTGGGGGCAAAATGCTTTGAAGGACCAGCACAGTCCCCCAGACCTGAGGTCGGGGTGGCTGCCCTGGGGGTACCCAGCCATGCCCAGTGCAGGAGGGGAGCAGAGGCAGGCACAGAGCTAAGCCCCAGCCACAGAGGGGGTTTAGCTGCACTTGGCTGATTTGCCTGATGCATCCCAGCCAGGGAGAAATTCAGCTCAGACCTGAGCTCTGCACTGTGCTCGAGGAGAGAAACCTGGGGAAGAGGAGCGGTGGGGGAACTCGGAGCGTGGGTAAAGCCGGGCATGTAGATCCCTGCCCGGGGATGGCGGGATGGGTCTGAGCAGGGACCGGGCTGTCGCATCCCGGCTGCCGCAAGAAACAGGCTCTGCTGCCACCTACCTCCGCCAGCATCGGCCGGGCCGGGGGCTGCGGGGCCCCGGGGCTGCCTTTCTGCCCTGGACAGTCCCAAAACATCCCGACCCCAGACTGAAATCGTGCAGGGAGCTTGCAGGGGAGCACTTGTGCCTCTCCCCTCCAAGCTCTGCCTCTTTGCTCCGCGGTCTTCCCCCAGCGTCAGCCCCGGGCTCACTCCAGCACAGGGTGTGAGTGCTGCCCTCACCCCGGTGCCTCGGGAGGGCTTTGTGGGGGGGGAAGAGCAAAGGAGGGGGAAACATCCCCTTGACACCACGTTTCATCAAGGTTCTGCTGCCAAAACGTTGTGTTCTCCGAGGGCACTGGGCAGTCTGGGCGTGTTTGGGGCACCAGTGTCCTCTGCAGGCAGATGTGGCTTCACCTGAGCCCTGCACACCCCAGGAACTCACCTCCTTCCCCTTCCCTCCCTGCTCCCCACTTGTCATTTCCTTCCCAGGCAGGGCAGCCCCCACTGCACAGCTGGCAGGGCACATCTGGGTGGGACATTCCCCTAAACCCCCCAGCTGAGCCTGTTTGCTGCTGTGTTGATCCTGCTGGATGGAGTGGCAGCAGCTCTGGAATGTCCTGGTCCTTCCCCTCCCATGTCCCTGAGCCGATGGCAGTGCCTGGTCCAGGCCATTCCCCTGCTTTTTGTGCTCAATTTGTAGCTTTGTGTTATTCCCTCAAAAAACTCTGCTCCTGCTGATGTTCTCTAGACCTTAAAGAATATTTAACCATCTGGTAAATTATTTATCCCTCGGAGGTTTGGTGTGCTCGGGGCAGCTCACGGGCCTCCTGGAGAATTAACTGGAGCCATAAATCAAAGAGACATTTGAGATATTTCCCATTCCCGGGCTGGTGGCGGCCGGGCCCCAAAATGCCACTCGCGGGGTGGGAGCCGAGCGCTGCCACTTGCTGCTGTTACTTGTTTAAGAGCTTGTTAAATTTAGAAGTTAAATAGACTCCAGGAAGCAGATGAGACACACCAATTGCTGGCTAAGGGGGAAATTGGGAGGCTGCCACCCCCTAATACTCCTTTAGAAGGTGGTTTTTTTTCAGGCTTTGCAAAGCACCACCATCAATCCAACCACGGGGGCAGAGGAAGCGGGGGCTGTGCCCAGGGGATGGGGACTGCTGTGCCTGCTTGGCAGGGCTGGATGAGGCCCTGCTGTGGGTGGGAGAGGGGACAGTGGTCCCCTGGGGGGCTGTTGGCAGTGGTGGTGGGGGGGTAAAAGGCTGGTGGCATTTACCTGCTGCCTCACAGACCAGGTGTGGTGGGGATGGAGTGAGGTCTCTGCATCCCATGGAGATGCTCAGGCCCTTTGGGAAGGCTGCCTGTGCTTCCCAGGGCTCTGGTGGCCAAGGTGCAGTGGCACTTTCTTTCCTGGGTGTCCTGACAGCCATGGGAAAGGGTTTGGAATCAAAGGAGGTACAGGGAGGACAAACCCAGCAGGGGTTTTTGCCCACAGCTCAGGTCACTGCTGGGACAGCTTTCCCTCTGCCACCAAACCCTTCTGTTCCCCCTGAACCCTCTTGGGGAGGTTTTAGTGTGGTTTGTCCTTATTCCCTCCTTGGAGTAAATCCCAGGCCCACCCCAAGGGGATGGTGGTGCCAGGGACAAGCCCAGCAGCACTGGGGTCCCTGGGGGTGGTGACAACCTTCCTTCCCCTGGGACCAGGACAGTGTCTGAGGGATAACGAGCCCCAAGCCCCTTCCCTAATAAATTAATTCATTTGGCTCCCTATGTGATGATGCAAAGCTGCAGCCAGACCCCTGAGAGGGGCTTTCACCTCCTCCCATGCTGCCCCCAGCCCTGTTCCACCTGCCTGGCTCAGTCCTGCTGGTTTTTCCCCACAGAAATGAGAGTTTTGGTTTATTGTGTCTGCCTGGCAGGCAGCGGGAGCTGCACAGCGAGCTTGGGGGAAGCACAAGGTAATAGAGGTATTTATTAAAGCAGGGAGGAAATTTATATGCTATTCCTGTTTTTTCAGCTCTCAGTCATCGCCGAGGGGAGAGGAGGAGTGGGCAGCCTGTGCAGGAAATCGCCAGAAGTCTGTTTTCTGCCCATTTGTCAGTCTGATGAACAAGAAAAATACAGGCGGGCTGGGGGAAGGAGAGATGGAGAGTCTGGAGGAGGCTGGTGTGTGCTGCTCCATGGCCAGGAGCAGCCCCAGGAGCACAGGGAACCCACCCTGGGTCCCCCTGGAGCTGGGGGGGCTTGTGCCAGTGAGGGGCTGGGAGTCCTGAGCCCCCTGTGTTGGTGGCAGTGAACTGTGAAGGGGAGGCTGGAGGTGAGGAGGGAGAGGTGGGAGAAAGGGCTGTGGGGAGGAGAAAAGGGGCTCTGGAGGGCACGGGCTGGAGCAGAGCCCTGGCAGATGGATGAGGATGGTCTCTGTGCCATCACTCAATCCGTGTATCCCCCCTTGGCCAGGCCCTCCCAGCTGCTGGAGTGTCAGGAATGTTTGGCATCTCCCAGAGGAGAGCACTGGGGAGTAAAAGCCCACCTGGTATTAAGTGGTAATAATTCCCTATTTATTTGCAGTTCTCCTCCTCCGTGTGAGAGGCCGGGTTTTTGCTGACACTTTCTTGCTGGGAATTGAATGCTGCCTGAATCATCCATCCAGGGCCATTTGTTCATGAAAGTAAGGAATTGCTGTTTGAATCCTTTTATTGCTGCTAACGTGACACAGGCAGCAGTGATGGATTTGGGGAGGGTTTGCATGGGCTGGGGATGGCCCTGCTGGGAAGTGACACAAATGTGGGAGTTTGGGCACCCCCCTGGGGAAGGCAAACAAACTGCCTGGGTCTCCCTGGCCTGCCAGGGTTGTGCAATGTGCCCCTGGCTCTGTGGGGTTGGAATTTTGGCCTCTTCCAAGGTGTAACCTGGACAGTTTTTCCTGAGGGGCAGCTTCTCCCCGTGGTACCAGGGTCTGTGCATCCCAGAGAGGGACTGGGGGGATGGCACAGAGGGAAGGGGACAGTGTTTAATTTTAATCTTCTTGTTTTCCAGAGCTGCTGGTGTGGCTGGACAAGGAGATGTTTTTCCTTTGGTAGAGACAAACAGGCAGAGCCAGACCCTCCGGCATCCGGTGCTGCCTCTGCACTGATGGATAAAAATGTCCTGGGAGAAAGGCCAAGCAGTGCTGTTCCAGCCTGGAGGGATCAACCCTGGCAGGGCAGGGTCTGTATGGCACAGCACCAGGCTGGGACCCTGTTTGGGTGCAGGGTTTGTGCCCCTCACCTGCCCCCTGTTTGGGTGGGGGTCAAGGACCAAGGACCAGCCCCTCACTGAGATCTCCCTCCTCATCCCTACGGATGCTCCAAATCAGGATGTTATTAACTACAAGCTGCTTCTCCCTGATTGCTGCTTGCACAAACGATAACTGATTTAAAATGAATTGAGCCAATTACTGCAGTTTTCCCAAAACAGATGACGGCAGTGCCGGGGTGAGGAGGAGCGATCCCAGCTGCAGAGAGCAGAGGCAGACACTGAAATGCCCTTTGGGCCTGAGTTTCCAGCTGTCTCTGTTTCCTGGTGAAGTCTGGCTGCTTTCCTCAGTTGCATCTGAATTCAGGTGGGAGCAGCCCCAGCCGGGGTGCTGCAGCAGGTGATGGGACCTGCCCTGAGGGGGGACACTGGGATGATCCTGGCAAGTGCAGGGCCTGAGTATATCAATGTATTTGTGGAAAGAAATAACTCCAGGATGATTGTTCAAGGCTGGGACCTTGGGTCTGGGTTTGGGGATCTCCTGGTTCCTCAGGGACAGAGCATGTGGGGATTCCCCAGGGGGGAAAGGTGGAGATGGTCCAAGGGCTCCAGAAGGACAACTCCTGCCCCAGGTTATTTACCAAATGGATTTTTCATAGTTATGCTGGGGCAGGTTGGCTGTGCCCAGATCCAATCTGAATATGAAGTTCATCAAATTTTAAACAACTAATTGTCACTGGCTTCTTGTCCTTGCAATATGAGGAGCTTTAGTGAGAAGAAAACGTAATGAAGGTGGATTAAAGCTTAGCTGTGTGAAAATTAGTTAAGGAAACTTGAAATCAGGTTCAAAGAATTGTTTAGGTTGGAAATACCCTCTAAGATCATCAAGTCCAACCCTTAATCCAGCCCTGCCAGGTCCATCACTAAGCCATGTCCCTAAGTCACCTCAGCCTGCCTGGTTTCAGGCTGCCCACAGAGCTGGGCTGGTGCCTGGGCTCTGCCCCACTGAGGGGAGTGGGACCAAGCTCGAGCTCTTCCCTGGACCCATCCTGTCCTCCAGTGTGGCTGCAATCCCCCAGCCTGGGCTTTCCTTCTGCCAGGAGATACCCCCAGCCAGGATAATCCCCTTGGATGCAGCCCCTGTGAAAGCCTTGGAAGCTGATATTAGATGAGCTGTTGCAAAATCAATTAGTGATAAACCCTGTGGGCAAAGAGCACAATTGGTTCGTTTTATTACGTTGCCATCTGAGCAGTAAAAATACAGAGATACACATGGATGAACCCATCTGAAACACGGGGCCAGGAATCCAGACTCCTGCTGCCTCCTTCTTAATCTCCCATTACATGATCTATCTTCTGATTGCTTTTGTCAGCTCTCCAAATTTAATAACTGGACAAACCATCTTCTCCGATTGTTCGCATATAAATAAGTGTTGGATCGATGAAGAACATCTTTAAAAGCCCCTGGGCTTTGAAAAATGAGGGGAGCAGGGCCTGGGAGGCAGATCCCAGAGAATTACAGCTTTGCACTGCCAAAAAGCAGCGTTGGAAACAAGGAGGGGGGGGGGACAGAAAAGAGAAACCCTGGAATGAGATGCTTTCTGGGGTGGAAGGGTTGGATCAGCGAGGGCTGAACAAGGTTCAGGATTTTGGTTGTCTGGTGGCTGCTCCTCCCCTGCCCCCACGGTTTGGAGAAACCAGTGCTGAGCTTGGGTGCTTTAGGTGTTTGTAGGGATTTGGTTGAGGAGGAGGGAGTGCCATCATCATCCTCAGTGGCTGCTGCAGAGGGGCTGAAGGCAGAGCAGTCACTCTCTTAGGATGGGTTTATCCTTCTATTCCCATTCACAGCTTCCACCACAGACAAAGCAGCTGCTCCTTTGCATCACTGACAACTCCAACCTGCCTGCACCTGAGAGCATCAGCATCCCACAATCACTGGGGCTGGAAAAGACCTCCAGGATCATCAAGTCCAGCCTGTGACTGATCCCTACCTGTCACCCAGACCAGAGCACTGAGTGCCACCTCCAGTTGTTCCTTGAGCACCTCCAGGGGTGGGGACTCCATCTCCACTTCCCCATAACTGGTCACGCTCAGGCCACTGTGTGCACGGCCTGTCCAGACAGCACCCACCTTGGGAAGGCTCCTGGCAGTGGGATGGATGCACCAGGAGGGAAAACTGTTCTGCTGGGATTGATTCTCCGTGGTGGCACAGGTAGGGACACATCTGGGGGGCAGCTGGGTGGGCAGTGCCAGAGGGATCCCGGTATCACTGCCAGCATCTACCACAGCCCCACGGGCTGGACTCTGCTCCCCGTCTCTCCTGCCTGTAGGAATTTGGCTACAAAGCCTCAGCCCACACCCAGGTGGTCCCTGGCTCCCCAGAGCTCCCTGTCGGGGATCACAGGTTGCTGTTATCCCCCTCCAGGGTGCTGTGGATTCCTTGTGGGTCCTTCCAGCATCACTGTGCAAAAGGCAGCAGCCCTTGGCTACAGCTGCAGCATTTAAAAATGATAGAAACCGCGGGGGGATGCAGGGCCAGGTCTGTGCTGTGCTCAGGGCGTGCGGGAGGGGAGGGCTGAGCTCCTGGAACGTTGTTGCATCGGGAATCTGGGGGTGGAGGGAGGTGGAACGGGGGCTCCTCCACGTTCAATCACTCACCATAAAACAGCCCCGGTGCCTCTGTCCTCAAAGAGCTGAGAGAAATGGGCTCGGTGCTTTGTAGGGAAGGAAAAGAGGCTCCCGAGACCGGGAGAATGGCCGTGAATTATTCAGTGCAGGAGTGGTGTGAGATCCCTCCTGTGCTGACCCAGCACCGGGGCCTGGCCAGCAGCCCCGAATTTGGGTGGTGCAGGTCCAGTCCTGCGGGGTGTGGAGGCAGGAGGAGGGTGCCTGGGGAGCCAGGGCTGGGAGCTGCATCCTTCCCCCTCCCTGGGGCTCGGTGCTTTGGTGCCAAAGGTGTTTTGTATCCCTGTGTTCCTATCACAGGGATGAGCCTTGGGCTTCCCACTGCTTTTGGTTGCTTTGGATCGAAAAAGGAGGAATAACACCTGAGAGGGGCAGGTGTGAGCTGAGCAGGGAGGGGTGGAGGGCAAGGTCCTGGCAGGGATGGGACTCAGGATTGCTCTCCAGCGGCTCCATAACGAATTCACTGGCACAGGGAATGATTTTTCCCTGACTCTGCCAATTCCATAACGACGCTGACTGGAAGGGCCCCGCAGGGAGGGGAACTTGAACTCTGCAAAACGCTCTTTGCTGAAGTTTTATTTAAGGCTACCTGGGGAAATCTTAAATATTAAAGGATGAAAGCCAGCAGCTGTTGGTGGGCTGGCAGTGAGGGCTGTGGGGCAGCAGCAGCACCAGCTGTGCCCTGTTCCTGTCTCTTTTTGCCTCTAAACCCCTTTGGTGCTCCAGCTAATGAGGCTGTCACCTTGTGGGGATGGTCTCTGCTCTCCCCCCTGATCTGGGCTTGCCTGACCCACAGCTCCCCCTTCCACAGCTTTTGGGACAGCTCTGGGCTTGTGTCTCCAACAGCAGCATCGCGTGTCCCCAGCTGGCCACCGGCGTCCTGTCACCACAGCCCAAGAGAAAGGACAAGGACTGAGCATCTGTGGTTTTCTCTGTGCTGCTTCTGTTTATTTCTTATTTTTTAATCCCTACTTCTTGCCTGTAGACGTCCTTGTGCTGACGTGGTATCGTTTATTTATAAAATATGTACAGGAAAGCGCTCGGGTACCAGCCCCACCCTCCAAGGTTGGCCGTGCGTGTCCAGCCGGAGCAGAGGGGGAAGGAAGGTGGTTTCTCTGCCTCGGAGCTGGGAGGAGGAGGAGAAAGGAAAGGGCTGAGAAAGATAAAGACTTCAAAGTATGTGAGCAAATATTTACAGGTTCCAAGACAAAAAAAAATATATCTACAGTGTTGTCTTGGGGATGGAGGGAGCAGGGCTGGAGGCGAAGCTTGTGGCTCCGTTTGTTATATTGATTTATGGGATTGTGGGAATTGATTCCCGGTGCCAGGAGCGTGGCTCTGGCCAGCCCCGGGCTTGGGCCCCGCCGAGGGGCACCCAGGGCCACCCTGACCTTGGGGTCCTGCTCCAGGGGCTTCCAATGGCGCTTGGCCAGAATGCTTTGGGTTCTGGGTGCTCCCGTGGCACTCCCTGGAGCCCAGGGAAGGGGGAGCTGTGGGGAGCACATCTCAGGGAGGACAATGTTGCAGTTTGGGGTTTCTCTCTTTGAACACGATTTGAACCAAGCAGGGGGGTGCTGGGCTGGGGGCAGGTGGGGACAGTCCCCTAAGGTGCCCTGGGAGCTGGGGCAGGGCCTGGGGGTCCCCCTGTGTCAGTGGGGGGGAGCTCAGGGTGCCCCGGGGGTGCAGGGGTGGGGGCTGCACGGGGGGTCACTACGGCAGGACGTGCACAGCCAAATTCTTGTGCAGGGGAGGGGCACGAGGGGGGGGTGGCTGTTTGTTTGAATCCCCGAGCTCGGCAGGTCAAACCCAGTTCAAACTGTCCATGGTCTATGCAGGTGATACTTGGCTGGAGGAGACGGAGGAGACCTCGGTTTTGCTCTGGGATACGGCAGAGGAGGTTTCATCGTCCCCAAAGGGGTTCTTGCCACAGCAGATCGTGGTGATCATGCAATTACGGAACTGAGGAGGGGAGAGAAATGAGAACGTGGCACCAAAAGCCTCCAACAGCCCCTGAACTTGCTGCTGCCCCCAGACTGAGATTCAGCCCCTTCCGGGGAGGAGCAACGCGACTGGGGTGACCCCAGATGTGCTGGTCAGCCCAGGGCAGAGGCTCACCCTGTGTGCCGTGGGACATCTCACCTGTTTGTTCATGAGGACGTAGATGATGGGGTTGTAGAGGGAGGAGCTCTTGGAGAAGAAAGCAGGCACTGCCATCAGCGTGGCCGTGAATTCCGCTCCCTTGTTGGAGAAGATCCAGAAAGCCACCACGGCGTAGGGCGTCCAGGCCATCATGAAACCCATCACCATGAGGATCACCATCCGCGTCACCTCCTTCTCTGCCTTCTGGGTCGTGGCTGATTCCTGCTGCTGGGCAGCTGCCTGTGGGCACAGCAGGAGGTGAGGGGCTCCTGCAGCTTTCCAGCCCTGCACCACCACCCCTCTCCTGGTCGAGCTGCCTGTCCTGGCCCCATTAATCCCCTCCCAGCGTTACCTCTCGGACTTTGCAAACGAGGCGCCCGTAGGAGGCGAAAATGATGATGACGGGGATGAAGAAGTGGACGATGAACATGTAGAGGACGAAGGACTCGTTGTGGAATTCGGGGTTGTGGGTGTAGTAGTCGGGCCCACAGGAACACTGCATCCCCTCTGGTATGTACCTGTCAGGGAGAAAGGCTGGCATCTGCACCCAGACCCTCCCTGGGGGCAACAGGAGGGACTCAACCTCGGGACCAAATTCCCTGAGGACGGGGGATGCTTGGAAGAGTGGCATGTGTGGTCTGGGTGGGCTCCTCTGTGCCCCTTGCTCGGGCCTTGCTGGCCCTGCAGCCCACGGCTCCCGCAGGGCTGGCACCAGCTGTGCCAGTGTGCTGCCCTTGGGCACTCAGTGCTGGCTTGTTGTGACATCCCTGCCTCCCACAGGCAGCAGGATATTTATTTCCCTCTGCCCAGGCTGAGCACTTTCGTGCCAGGAACCCCCTGCTCTCCCCCTGTGGACAGAGGGATGCTGAGAGCTGCTGCTGCTGCTGAGCATCCTGAGACTCACCTGGACCAGCCGAAGAGGGGAGGGGCAGCGCAGGACAGGGCCATTATCCAGGTGAAAACGATGCCCAGCATGGCGTGGGTGGAGGAGAAGCGGAAGTTGCCCATGGGTTTGCAGATGACGATGTAACGCTCGATGGCCAAGACCACCAGGGACCACAGGGCAACCTCGCCTGCGGGAGGGAGAGGGAGAACTCAGAGCCCCCCTGGGCTTCGTCTTCCCCTTGTTGGTGAGGAGAAGAGCAGAGGGAACTGAGGGGCTGGGGATCAGCCTGGGATAACCAGCATTCCTGCTGGGTAACTGGGAATCTCCCGTCCCTAAGGTGCAGGAGCTCTGAGAGCCGAGGGGTGGGACTGCACCACAGCGAGAGGTGCTGGCAGAGGAGGGATCATCATGGGGTTTTAACAGATTAAAAATCAAGGGGGTGAGTCCCACCTGGGCGTGAGGAAGCACAATTCCCGGTGATGATGCCAGATGCCTCCAAACCTGTTGATCCCTTTAAATGTGTATTTCATGAGCCTTCTGCTGGCGCTGCATCGGGGGAGGTGTGGGGGGGCCGTGTGGGTGGGCGTGCGTGCACATGTATTTATGAGGGATAATTAAACTTCGGGGGATTGGGAGCGTTTAGTGGTGCTGTAAGCCTGCTAATGCCCCCAGCTGTGATAATCTGCTGATAACTACACCCTGTGCTGGGATTCGCTGGAGACCTGCTGCTCACACAGCGACTGCTTCCCGTCCAACTTTCTTCCCTGTGAACAGGAGCCTCCTCCTTCTCTGAGAGATGCAAACACTGGAAAGGCAAATAATGCTTCCTGGGAGCCCCCAGGCTCACCCAGCAGAAATGGTGCAGACCTGTGTGATCACCTGACCCCAAGACTAAGCCCTTCCTTGGCTTGGATCAGGACATTTAGCTGCCTTTCCCTGTCAGAATATCCACATTTTTTAAATGTATGTGTTTTCAGATCAGCATCATTGTGGGAAATTGCCCCACTTAGAGGAAAGAAAGTAAAGTCCTCGTGGTGGTTCTGCACCTCGGTAACAAGGACTGTTGGCTGTCAGATCCATCACGAGGTGCTGTGTGGGCACGGGGTGCCAAGTGAATTCTCCCTGTTTTCCACAGGGCTTTCTGCAGGGGCGAAGTGTTGGTGGCACTTTTGTCCCTGAGAAGTGCCATAAGGAGGCTCCCAAGGGCACCCAAATTTGGTGCAACTAGGACAGAGCCATTGCTGTGGAGCCTGGGAACCACCCTGGATCCTCCTCCCCCTCCACTGCTGTTCTCTCTGGTTAGGAGCTGCTGCCTCTTCCTTTTGCCTCTAGATGAGCTGTGAGCCCTCTCCATGTCTGTACCTCTTCTGTGGGGTTCCCTTCCTGAGGGATATCTCTTCCTGCCCTGAACCCTTCATTTTTGCCAAAAAGAGAAGCCTTTTGGCGAAGAAAAAATCACAGAACTGTTAAGGTTGGAAAAGACCTCTAAGGTGACTTGTCCAGCCCTGTGCTTGGTCCGAGATGTTTGGCAGCGATTCAGGGACGTGGTGTGGTCATGTCTGGGGGGTCTCTGAGAGCCACCTTGGTGTGAGACCCATAAATGCACCTGACCAGTGTGGCCAGGTGACCCCCAGGTCGGATCCTGCAAACAGCAGTCCCTTCCCAGGGCTCCTTTCCTTGCCACTGCCTGGCTGGTGATGGGGTGGAGGCTTCTTGGGATCAAGGTCAAACATGCATAAACCTGTTTTCCTCCCCAGTTTTAGGTGTGGGGAAGCAGTGCCTGCACGGCGAGCTCTGCCCCACACAGCGATGTGGGACGGCACGACAAGGGGCAGGAGCTGGGCTCCAAAGCCCTGAAGAAGCCCCAGCCCCCCCCAGCCCTTACCTCCCAGACCCCCCAGCCCTTACCTCCCAGACCCCCCAGCCCTTACCTCCCAGTGTGGCGAAGAAGCCCTCCACGGCACAGCCGGTGGGGCCGAAGATGAAGTAGCCGTTCCAGGCGGTGGTGAACGTGACGGTGAAGCCAAAACAGGCCATGAAGAGGTCGGCCACCGCCAGGTTGACCAAGATGTAGTTGAGCGGCTGCCGGAGCTTCTTGTGTTTGAAGGTGACCAGGAGGGTGAGGAAGTTGATGGGGAAGCCGGTGGAGATGAGGAAGAAGATGTAGACGCAGACGATGCGGTATTTCCAGGGCTCGGCCAGGTAGTACTGGGGGTACTCGAAGGGGCTCCTCACCACCCCCGTCTTGTTGGACATAGGCACGTAAAAATTGACACCCTCTGTCCCGTTCATCCTGCCCACCCTGCGCGAGCCGCCCTCCCTTTGGGGTTTTCTCTAATTAATTTTGCTTTGACCCCAATTAATGAGAAAAAAGGGAAGCCCCACCCCCAACCCCCCAATGCGGAAAAAAACCACCCAAGTAAAGGATTCCCCCCCCCCGGTCCCGAAAATGAGCGGGTCAGGGGCAGCAGGAGCCGAGGGGACGGGCGGTGGTGGCTGTGCCGCGCCGGGGGCTGGCGGTGCCCGCGGGCCAGGGAGGTTTTATACCCTTGGGCCCCCTCGAAGGAGCATGGGGGGGGCCTGATGAGGGGCTCGGCTAACTTTGTGTGACAAGGGCAACGGGATTGAGAGGGGTTGATGGTTTAAGCACCCTCTAAGCAGCCAGTTGGCCCCAAAACCTGCATTAAAGCGTATTAATTGCCATTAAGTGTTTAATATTGTTTAAGGAGTTGGGGGGAGGAAGGATGGGGTGGGGAGTCAGCAGAGGTGGGAAAAGCAGTGGGGAGTTTGGGAGCGGCCGTTTTGGGTAACTGATGTGGAAATGGGGCTGTTCTGGGGTCCACAGTGTATCACAGGCTTTGGGGAGTCCCTGAGTGGTTGGAGGACCCCATGAGAAGATTTGGGGACTGGGGATTGCCCAGTTCTGCCCCACTGACCTTGAGGAGGTCACGGGGGGAAGACTGGATTGAGCTCTGTGGGTCTGAGCCGTTGGCTTAGCTCTGTGTTTTGGGTGCCTGGTTTTGGGGGCTGCTGGTGTGGATACCTGTCCCCATCACAGAGCAAATCCAGGCTCTGCTGGCATGGCCAAGGGCCACCTCTGTGTGAGGAGATGAGCAAAGGCAGGAGGGGAAACCACTGCCCATCCCAAAGGCTGCAGTCCTGGTAAATGCAGTGTTTTGGGGCAGGTCTTGGTTGGGTTACCCTAAATCACACCCTGGTTGTGCCAGAGAACAAAGGACTTAGCAATGATGTCCTGAATTCCCTCCAGAGAGAGTGCAGAGAGACCAGCCCAACCTGGGAGAGCAAGTAGGATGGAAAGAAGCTTCTCCCAGTCTCTCAGCACTGACTGTGGAGTGTGGGATCCCCATTCCAGGACACATGAGACTGAAACCTTCCCAGCAGGATCAGTGCCAGCTTGGAGCACCAGTGCTCCATCTCATCCAAGCTCTTCCCCATTTCTTCCTTCTGGGTCATGGGTGCTCCTTCTCCAGGAGACCTGCCTAAGGCGCCTTAGGAAGCTCTTCCCTTAATCCCTGACATCTGGGGCGTTAACGCCTGATCGGATAACGGGGTAAGCTCTCAGCCTCCTCCTCACCGCTGCCCTCCACGAGACACGCATGGAAAAAGTCAGCGTTGTCCTGCAGGATGAGTGAGGCCCTTCTGCAAGGCTGGAGCTCTCAGAGCCGGGGCACGGGAGCGGAAGGCTCAGGAGGGTGGGATGGATGGATGGATTGTGTCCTAATCGCTGATCCAACAGCAGCAGAACTGGGACATGGTCAGAGGAAGTGGGTCACACCAGCCTCAGGTGCCCTGGGACAAGGACTCCCCGTGGGATGGCTGTACCTCTTGGAATTATCTCACCCCACGGCCTGTGAAACCACCACTCATGAAATTCTGGGTCTAAGTCTCCCCTGAGGGGAAGAGCTTCTCGTGGAGAAGTCCCATGGCCCTGGAAGCTGTGCATCCATCTCGATTCCAGTGTGTCCCTCCCAACTTCCATGGGACACAGTAACTCTCTTCAGCTACAGTATTTCACTGTGATGGCCCACCTTCAACCTTGCAGTTAGCACCAGGAGCACCTGAAAGCTCTGGTGTTTCTCCAGGGTTTTACATGTGGACACAAGTGTCTCATGGGATTGTTAATTTTCCCCTCTCCTCTCTGAGACTTCCTGCCACCTCTTTGTGTGTCCTGACTTTGCCTGAAGAGTTGAGAGCTGTACAAAGAAAGCATAGCTATGAGGGGAGGGGGTCACTGACAGGTCTGGGTGCTGGGGAAAAGGATCAGCAGTACTTTCTGCAGAGGGAGTTTTTCTGGCTCAGCAGATCCCCTCCACTCTCTTCAACATGAGGTGTGGTCCAGGTTTGGCTTCATGCGTGGTCCCCAGGAACCTTTCACAGAGAGAGAACTGCCAACAGACTGTCAACAAGATCCAGACCGGGATGTTTCCCCTTTTTGGAGCTGACTGTGGGGCAGGTAAGCCTGAGTCACCCCTGCAGTGCCCCCGGGGCTGTCCCTGCACAGGTGTCCTCGTGGACTCCCCAGTGCCCTGAGCCAGCCCGGGGTGTGGGTCAGTGGATTTAGAGCTCTCCCAGGTCAGCACAGCCGGAGCAATTCCAGAGGCCTCGAATAAACCCAGTGCAGGGAAATGACACCGGCGAGGATGGCTGGTTCCTCCAGGACGTGTCCTGAATGCAACCTCGGCTCCTGCTGCATCTCTGTCTCAGAAATGGAAAGCGATGGCTTTAATTTGGTGTCTCTTAGCAGGGAAACTTTATGGGCTGTTCTCGCTCCTGGAGAGCTCTCGGTTGTGTTCTGTTCTGACTCTACGACAAAAAGGTAGCAGCAAATTCCAGGCCCTGGCTAATGCAGGAGGAGAGGTTTGCTGCCTTTGTGTTTGTCCTCAAGAAAAGGGTTTTCTTCCCCCTTGCAGGTTTTCCTGCCCTGCCAAGCGCTTTGAGATGAGCTTGTCTCTCATCCGTTGTTTGTTCGCACTCTGCGTGACAGGGCCTGAGCTGCTCTGGGCTTTCATGTCCTGTGTAAAGCAAGAGCTGATGATTATAATCAAATAACTGACTTCACAGAGCCGATACAGCTGGTTGGCAGGGCTCAGCGACAGGCAGAGCAAACCTCAGGGGAGGTGGGTTCCTGGAACCCTTTGTGGTGCCTGTCCCTACCCCTGTGCCCAGCTCTGCACCAGTGCTGGGCACAGGCACGGGACCCACCTGCCCAGGGGCACAAAGGGAACAACTGGCAGAGCAAGATGGAGAGAAGTGCAGAAGCATAACCAATCAGTCATGAAGCAGAAGCTTGAGCTTAGATTCTGGTGCTGGGCTGAGGCTCAGCCCTGTGACCCTTGGCCACGAGCACAGTGCTGCCTGCACGGCCGTGCTGAGCTTCCCCTGTGCTTCTGACTAGTTTTGCAGCGTGCTGCCCCAAACCTCCCTTCTGGAGGGGCTCGTTCCTCCCCAGTGGGCAGGAGAAGAGGGAGGAAGGTGCCTTGGTGCCCCGGCTGCCCTGGGAAGACCCCGTTTCCTGGTATCACATTGCAGCCACGCGCGGCCGCGGCGCTGAGCCGCTTACGCCGGACTTGGGAGCTCCCTCGCCAGGAAAGGGGTTAAGGAAAGATAAAGCCAGAGCGTTATAGAGACCATATGGAGGGGAAGAAAACCCTTTATCCTGTAATTGGATTCGCCCTGCGGTGGAGGTGAGGCTGAGTGGAGCTGACAGGCCGTGATGGGCGAGGCGCTGCCAGCCGCCCGTCCAAAGCAGGATGTGTGTGCACAAACTTGTAGATCAATCCATTAGAGTGGATCAAATAGATTTAAATGTGTGGCAGGGAGAAGGAGGACACAGATGTATTTACAGTTCGGTTCAGTGGGCCCTCCCTCCCCCAGCAGGGACTACCTGGGCCGTGGCAAGGGCTGTGCCCTCCAGTGGATCCATCCAGGACAGGGGTCTGGGGGTGCACAGGGAGCTGCTTTGTCCTGTGCCCTTGCTTCCGTCCCAAAAAATAAGGGTACACAGAAGACAGTTTCCTGTCTCCCACCCACAAGGTTTGGGCAGGAGGGACCCCACCTCCTGTTTTCCTCTTTTCCTGCAGGTTCCCCATCACAATCCTGCTCCAGGCTCTCCCCCAGAACAGCCTCACAGGAGTGGATACACTGAGCCAGAAAGCAGCTGGGAAGCAGGAGAACCCATGTCAACCTCTTCTCGTGGTATTTGCAAGCAGGCAGGCCCCTGTCAGCTCCCAGGCTCTTCCTCCCTCTGCTGATCCAGGTAATGTCTCTACAAGCACCGTAGGATTTCCTTGGAGAGACAGCCAGTCTTTGGGCCCTGTCATTCTCTTGCCAAGGAGCTGAGCAATCCCAGCTCAGCTGAGAACCTGCTCTGCTCCATGTGGTGCTGTCAACACTCCTCCCTCAGTGACAACCCAGGGCTGCAGCAGAGTGGGCAGGTGTGCAAGACAGTCCCCCCAGCCCTGCAGAACCACGGAGGAGCCGCCGGCACCACCTGGCACAGCCACTCTGGCACAGCCTGGCACTGGCACAGCCACTCTGGCACTGGCACAGCCACTCTGGCACTGCCTGGCACTGCCTGCACTGGCACAGCCCATGTGCTGGGGGCTGTGCAAAGGAGCAAGCTGTGCTCTGACAGGGCGATGGGGAAGATGCTCCAGTGAGATCTTCCCATCTTGCAGACTGGAGTCAGTCCCTCGCTGGGATGTGTCCTGGTTTATGGGCTGCCTGAGCCAGGCAGGTGTTAGGCAGGAGTTCACAGGGAGAGCTGGGGCTCAGGGATCCATGTCCAGCTCTTTTCTCCAAGCTTTCCTGCTCCTGACTAGTGGCAGGTGCTTGACTGCAAGGTCAGAGGGGCAAAAGGGAGGCTTTTATCTAATTCCAGAGGGATGGATGTGCCCAGACACCCCCTCTTTCATTCCACAGTGTCTACTGTGCTGCTGTGGCCCAGTCTTCAGCCCGGCTGAGCAGCCAGAAAAGGGGGTTCAGGCACACAGAAACAATCCAGCTCTTTTATTTTTAATTTGTAAATCTCATTTGAAGTGGAACCCTGTTATTCCCGAGGGCCTTGTAGTGGCTGCTCCCGGCCCTCCACGGTGATGCTCTACACACGCTGCTTCATTTTGTCATAACTGGGTCAATTTATTTCTTTCCTTCCTAATACAAGCCTTTGGTTTTCTCAGTGGAAGCCTGGAGACTGCTGTGACATGGGCAGCTGGGTTATAATCTTTTGGGAAACAGTACAGAGGAAATTTGGGGGTTGCCAGCTTGTTTTCTCTTTCCAGCAGGGCTGTTCCCTGGTGCCTGGCTGGGTTGGCTCCTTACTCCAATGTCCCCATGGCACCCTGAACAGCCAAATTGGTACCCCAGCTCCCAGAAAAAACACATCCTGGTGGTACTTCGAGTGTCCTGGGGAGAATCCCTCCTGTCACTGCCCTGGTCATGCCCCCAGCCAGCTGCAGAGCCCCATTCCCTGCCTTCGGCCCCATTCCAGGGCCCCTACTCCTCTTGCTGGTGGCCAAGGGTCCTGCACTGTGGGTCATTTTTTCCCTCTTCTTGCCATCCCTGCTTTAAAGCCTTTTACAGATTTGCTCCAGACCAAACGTGTCCGTCCTCTCCCTGTGTCCTTCATCCTGTAATTGGATTCTCTTCTTCCATCCAGCCCAGGCCAGGTTTCTCCCCATCCCTTTATATAACAGTTCTGGCTCTGGCTGTGCCACTCGGGGCTTGACCTGCAGCAGTGAATCCCACACTGGTCCAGCAACCCTTTTCTTGTGCAGCTCCTGCTCCTCTTTTTCCTTCCCCATGGGCTGTGGGCTCCCTCCATCCTCTGTGTGGCTCGTGCCTCAGTTCCAGCCCTGCAGGATCACTCTGAGCACTGCCAGGGCTCCGGAGAGCAGGAATGCAAAGGGCCCGTGCAGAGGAGGAGGGCACGGGCAGGACTGTCTGGAGAAATGATGGATATTTCCACTCCTTTCATTAATATTTATTCTCCTTAATTCCCAATCTTTAGTGTTTAGCTCTCTAAAGCTTTTGTGGTTGAGAGGCTTTCGCTGAGGTTGCTGTTCCACGCCTAAGCAAAAGATCCATGGATTAAATGGGTATTTTATCAAATGTGAGTCCTCTGCTGGGATCAGATCTGCACAGGCCCCAGTGTCTCTGCAGCACTTTCTGTGGCTGTCAGAGTTTTCCATCTGGTTTTCCTGGCCCCATGTCCCAGCAGGGATAGAAGTGCCGCTGTTCCTTGGTCCCCAGGTCTCTCCTGGGGTCACTCACAGGGAGCACATTGACCTGTCACCTGCACCATCTGTTTGTCACCCCGAAGGCATCTGACCCTGATTCCTTGTTCTCTGCAGGATGAACTGGTGCCTTGGGAGCCAGAAAGGAGATGCAGCAGCAGCAAACCCCAGACACAGATAAACAGCCACTGACTGCCGAGGGGTGTGGGACGAGCAGGGTGACTCCAGTGAGGGTCTGACAAATCCTGGGCAGCTGGCATCGATCTGTCACTGTCCCAGGAAACCTTTTGACAGCTGGAACCACTGACCACAGCAATGGCCGTGCCCCTTCTTTCCCCCCCTCTTCTTTCTTTCCCCCCTTTTTTTCCTGCCCTTCTTTCCCCCGGGGTGGGCACATGCCCGGCCCATGTCCATCTGCAAATCCCGGGGGTTGGATCCCTTCCCTCGGGGACACACCTGGCTGCACTGAGCTGGGCCTTACCTGAGTGCTCCCCCTGCAGTGGTGAGCACAGGGCTGGGTTTGCCTCCTGTGTGGGAGCAGGAACATCATCCATCATCCCCCTGCTGCTGTGACAGCCCGAGCGGCCCCACAAACAGCCACTTAATGCATTTCGTGGTGCCTTGGTGTGCTGTCTTGCAGTGCTTAACCTGATCCGCCGGTGTTTGATACGGGAACAGCAGGAGGGAAGGAGGGAACGAGAAAATAAAAGGTCAGTGGGTGCCTGGAGTGTGTAAAAGCTGAATTGCACTTCATCAAATCTAATAAATATTCCCTGTGAGCAGGGCAGGGACCTCTTTTACTGAAATGCTGAGCGATTTCCCTGCCTTTGAGCTCAGCCCAGGACTTGGATTGTGGGAGATCCCAGGCTCTCCCACTGCCTGCCCAGGGTCACCAGCACCCCAGAAGGACAGAGGGGTGCCCAGGGAGGGTGCCCAGTCCCATAGGATAAGCCAGTTACAGCCCCTCACTGTGCATGAGGCTGCATTTTCTACCATTCCTAAAAATATTCCTGAGCCTTCAAGTGCAAACTCTGTAGCTTGGATTTGAAAACCAAAATGGGAACAGCTGAGCTGCATCCCATCGTGTTCTCTCACCTCCTCTCCCTTCTCTCTTCACTTCTTCCAGCTCGGGGAGAGGATGGCAAAGGAGTGACCAAAAATGTAGAAAAATGAAGCAAGGAGACATTTTACTCTTGTTCATTTTGTTCCTTGATTGAGAGAACAGGAAGTGTTTATAAGCACAGAAATGTATTTTATTAGAAAAAGGGATTTTTTAAATGCATTTTCTCACTCAGCCAGGAATGGCCATGAATTACCCTGAATTACACCAGAGCCATGGGGAGGAATCCGAGTGGGACCAGGCAAGTTTGGGGACAGGAAGGGGGAGATTGGACCCTTAAAATATTTATGCTGCAGATTAACACATGTTTTAAGCCTGTGAATTCTGCAAATGTTTATTGAGCATTAGTATTTGGAAAACTGCACTAAAATTTGCCACTGGTGCTTTTACTCATTAGGAGCATTCAGAGCCTGTGAAATCTGTAACACATCCATGCAGTGACAGCAGCTGGAGGATGTGCCTGGGCTGGCAAAAGGAGATTTCTGCTGCTGCTTCCCGAGCCCAAAGTGAGCCCCTTCCCACGCCGACCTCGCTGGGTGACTGCAGCCATTCCAGCAGCAGAGCCTGCACCGGGTTTTGGACTCATCTGACGCTGGGCAAAACCAATTCCATGTGAGTGGGGTGAGACAGATATTCCTGTGAGCTCCAGCAAAGGGAACTGGGGCTTGGTGATGTGTTTTTTCCAAGCCTGATGGCTGCTGTGGGTCTGGCAGGGCTGTGGGAGCAACTGGCCCTGCATAAAGCCCTGTCCCCCCTTCCCAGCGTGCCAGTTCCATCCAGGCAGCTTGTTGGATATGGGGGGAAGAGGGTGATGTGGCCCACGAGGGCTCTTGGAGCTCTGGTGCTCACCCCCAAACTGGAAGCTTTGCTGGGGATCCCCCAGTGCCTGCCCAGAGCAGGAGGGGGGATTTCAGTGCTCCCCAGTCCCCCACGTGCTCCCCACCACTGCAGAGGCCTGGGGCTGAAATTCAGAGTCATCCTGGCTCTGATCTCCTGCTTCCTGCAGCCACTTGCCAAACACCCCGAGCCCAGGGCAGCTTGGAGGGGAGAGCACAGGACATGGAGACAAATGCTCAGTGCCTCTGGCACAGGGAGCTCGTTCCTCCCTCGGTTCCCTGACACTGCAGTTGATACATGGCTTAATGGACTGCACTTCCACTGCCAGTTTCCAGAGAAAATTACTTCCAATTATGCCAAACGTTTAACTTTAGGAACAGGCAGAACTGCACCGGCCCCATCTCGCACATCACATTTCTGTTGAACTTCTGACCTCTGCTGTGGTTTGGCACCGTAACCCAAGGGGAGTTTTGGGGGCTGCAGGTTGCAAACTGTGCCAGGGCTGCAGCAGGATGGAATTTTTGCATGATAATGCTGGCAGGGAGATCTCCAGCTGGGATTTTATTTTCATTTATCCTTGTTTTGCAGAGACAATGGGAATGTGCCAAAAGCTGCGTTCATGGACTGGGCAAACCCAGAGCCACGAGGTGCCTGTTGCTCCCACCCACTCTGGCGCTTCCACTGCAGACTTGGAGTCAGATCCCTTATTTTCAGCTCCATGATTCCTTCCTTTCTGAGCACTCTTGCATAATTAAGAGGTGAGGCTGGCAGGCAGCATGCAGCTAATACAGATATGATTAATTTTCATCTCCCCGTTTGATTTGGAAGGTTGTCCTTTCCGACGCCGAGGCTCTGTTGCAGACAGATGGAAAGCTGCCAACCAGCCACATCTTGGAGGGACAAAGGGACAAGACATGGGAAAGTTTAGTAGCTCTGAAAAAGTGACCTTTCTCGGTAACTAATTTGTCACTTCCCAGCACCATCTGCTGACTCGTCAGCTGCATCCATCATAACCATGCAAAAAAGGACTGGAAAAGTCAATTAAAATGAGAGCCGGTGTCAAATGGGGTTTGTGCAAATTGTTTAGGAAAGGGAGGGGGGAACCCCCCCTGTGGTGTGTGTAAAGTTCTTTCATCACCCCACACATGGTCCCAGGGACAGAAGCTGTGCTGACGCCTCTGGGAGTTTTCCAGCTCGGCCCCAGCGATAACCTGCCAGGAATGCACGGGGAGCCGGGAAGCACCTTAGTGACAGGCACGTGTTCTGCAGGAGGGCTCTGGCCCAAATTGAGTGGTATTGATGGCTGTGACAGCAGCAGGCCCTTGTGGCCCCGGGGGGTGTTGGTGTGGTATTGACTCTCCGTGCTGGAGCCAGGTGACAAATGTCATTCCCGGGGCTCGGCCGCCGCTGTTCCAGATCTCCCGCACACACTGCCCAGCCAGGCAGGAATGCTGCTGCTCTCCCTGCTCTCACACCCCATGGAGCTGCTTGATGCAGATGGATTTCATTGCTTCCCCTCATTCCCCCCTCCTGTCTCTCGCCTGGCTGCTCTCGGGTTCCTCATGAACAGCACCAGGATGTGTCTGGCCTGATCCCAAACCCTCCGGCATCAGCTCCTGTCTGACGGTCTCGGGGGAGCACAGAGGGGGAGAGAGATGTCTGGAGAGGGATGTCAGTGCAGGGTTTATGTCCCTGAGGGGGACCTGTGTGCCCAGGACTGGGAAATGCTCAGTGAGAGTGGGAAAAGGGGCCACAGGAAGACTCAAAGTGGCAACTTTGACATTATTGTGATTTGTCAAATGCAGTGGAAATATAATTGACACAGGTGTCATTTTATTGCTGGTATATTCACACGATGAAAACTTCACCCTGCAGGGCTCAGGATCTACAAAGACAAGGCAGGAGAGAGGAATCTCTCCATGTCATAGGTGGGGAAGCTGAGGCAGCAGGAGATCTATCTGGGACCCACTGAGAACTGCTGCCAGCCTGGAAACGAGGAACTCCTAAAAATCCAATGCCGATAACAACGTTCCCTGCCTGGGAAACCTGTTTCCATGCAGGCCAGGAACCTCCTGGCAGCTGGACAGGGGGCACCTGCGCAGGTGAGTGGCTGCACGTGGATATAAAGGGAGGGAAGGCCAGCAGGAGCACCCAGGAGGGAACAGCAGGGAGAAGAGCTCTGACCTCCAGCGTCCCGTGGCTGCACTGCCCAGGTAGGTGCACGGTCCCTGCTGCCACACCTTGGGGGGGTGGGCACTTGGGGGGCACTCAGATGTGCTGGTGCTACTGGCATGTCTTGGCCCCAGCAGAGAGAGCTCTGAGGAGGAGGAGGAGGGAACAAAAGTGATGCCAAAACAAAGGGGAAGGTGCTTTTGGCTCCCTCCCCATCAGGGTAGCATTGATTCCAGCAGCTCCTGCCTCCCTCCCTGCCATGGGCACCCAGCAGGCACCAAGGCTGCAGAGCACAGGCAGCCCTGGTGCCCCCTGAGCTCAGCTGACAAAATGAGTCACAGGCAGGTCCTACTGACAGGAATGACTGGATTGTTTGGAAGACAGCTCCATAGATAAACATCCTGCCTTGTCACTGTGCTCACACCGGCTGTTCACCCCTCCTGCCCCAAACTGCCATTTCTCCCCCGTTCATGGGGGGATGGGCAGACCTGGCACCACCCCACCTGCCTGTGGTACTTTGTTGTGCTGATGCTGAACTTGGGATCCTCCTGCTTTGTGTTTTCCCTCTGGAGCTGGGAATTCACTAACAACAAAGTACACCCTGCCTGGAGAGGCTGAGCGAGAGATCTCTGGGCTGGGAAACATGTCCTGCCTGCAAAATAAGGGAGGGCCACTCAGAAAGGACATTTTTGACTGAAGAAGTGTGTGTGGGTGTTTCTGTGGGGGAAGAGGGAGCGAATCAACTCCCAGAGGGATAGTCAAGCCGAGATGAAGGTGGTGACAGGGTTTATTTCTTTGTATACAGCAATATTTTACTACAGTGATAGAACAAATGAAAAGGCACAAAAGATTAATGCTGTTGAGGTAACACATTGCATTGCAAGGGGAGAGCCTAAGAAATCCTGTCCTGATCCCTGCAGGAAATGGTGCCTCTGGTGGGACACCCAGGGTGATGTCCCAGGGCAGGGGGACCCGTGGGGCTGTGGTGACCCAGCGTGGGTGGGCAGGGGGAGATGGCCCCAGTGCTGCCCCGAGCAGTGAGGAGAGGATGTGACTGGCAGGTGCTATGGAAAGAGAATATTTATTAACTTCCACTGGCCATTGGTTCAATACCAGCTGATATTTATGGCAAATCTAATTCAGGAGTCAAATTTGACCTAACAATGTCTTTTCAATAATGTCCAAACCAAGAGGTTGCTGAAACTAATTAAGGATCAGGCTCCAATCAGGTGAAGTAGTTAAGCTGTGGGACCAGACTTCATTAAATCCATCCAGGGAGAGTATTTTAATATTTAAAGAGAACATTTAATGTTTACGTAAGTCCTCTCCTGACAAGAAGTCACAGTTAAATCACTCCAGAAGGTGGTTTTTAGAGCCCTTTATTCCAGGATTATACAGAGCTGGGCTGGCAAACACCTGGCAAGCACCTTTCTCTCTTGGACCCAATGAGGCTTCTTAAAAGATCCAGTCCACCAAGGCTTCCAGGGGGGGAGGAACAACAAAACAAAATTAACAAGACAGCTGTCATGGTTTTTCCCTCTCACAGCAGCACAGTCTCCCGTGCTGGCAGTGGGACTGATGGGAGTGTTTTGCTCTGGATGTGTGAGATCCTCACTCCAGCAGAGCTGGAGGGAGGCTGGAGCAGCACTGCAGGGCTGGGCTTGACGTCCCTGGAGATGGTGCTCAAGAACAAACCTGTTTACACAACCAGGTTGGAGAAGAGAATTGTCAGTCAAGACACTTCTATTCTCAGCTCAGGAGCAACTGGAAGAGTAAATATACACCTCTGGTTAGCTGGGGGATGAATTTGATTGCAGCTGATGCAAGGCCAAAGGGATTTCTGGTCGAATGTCCCTGTCCACACTTTACCCTCGTGTCTTCTTTCCTGTGTTGTTCAGACTCTCACGATGGTTTCAAGGAAGGTGGTGGCTGGTTTGCTCCTGGTGTACCTGGTGTCTCTGCTGGCTGAACAGGCTGAAGGCTTCATGCCCTTCTTCACCCACAGTGACTTCCAGAAAATGCAGGTAAACCCCTCCAAAATGTGTTGAATAATACAGGAGAGGTGCTTCTCCTGCCCTCACCTCCCAGACTCTGCAGGTGCCACTGTTACCCCATCCCCTGCCCCTCCTGTTTCCCTGGAGACACTGTGATCCAGCCCATCCCACACTCCTCCCAGAGTTCAGGGCAGTGGGGGAGGACAGAGACAATTCCTAAGGTGTGAGACCAGAAAGGAAGAGCCTGGACTCCTCTCCATGAGGTCTGACAGACCTGTGTGGGTTATCACCTGCAGCCCACGGGCTCATTTTTCCTTCCTCTGTGCTAGTGGCTGTAATTTTTACAGCAAAGCTGCAGCCTCTCATCACCACAGTGACGGGTCTTTTGTTGCAACAAATAATTAACCATCCTCCGGATGGTTGTCACCTCTGGGACGTGCAGAGAGAACGTTTTTGCTTTTGATGTGAAACTAATACTGTTGAGAAGTGTCAGGCAGGCTCAGAGAACTGCATCTTCTGAAACACAGCCCAAGTGAGCTTCCCCCGCAGTGCAGAGCCCATTGATGCTGGAGAAATCCTATTTCCAACACCCATCCACTCACTGGAGGGCAATTCTTCCCGTAGGGAGCACAGTCATCCCTCAGTGTCCTCGGGGAGGATGGGGGGACCCATGCACACTCTCCAGGTCAATTGTTCATGTGTCACAGCCCTTGTAGCTCTGTGTCTGCCAGGGACTGAGGGTCTTCTAGAGGTATGTGGGTGAACTCTGTCCCCCAAACGCTGCCCCTGCTCCTCTGAGCATGTGTCTGTCATATCCCAAAGCATCTCTGGCTTTTTCCTTTGTGCTGGGAATAAAGGGAGGGCCCTGAAGCCAAGTTTGGCCCCATGACTGGTAAAGGACTGACATTACAGACCTGCAGGAAGGCTGGTAACACACAACCTCTGCCCAGAGCTCTCCACGTGCCATGAGCCTGTGCAGGGCTCAGTTAAACTTCCTTGCCAGTGCCCCAGAACAGAACCAGGGCCAGGTCTCTGGGCCAGCTCAGTGAGGTCACTGTCCTCAGCTGATGGTGTCACCTTGCACTGATCAACAGTGACACGAGTGTCCTGTTCACTGCAGACCTTCCCCCTCCACCCTGTAACCCGACCTTACCCCCCACGTGCAGCCTCTGCTGCATGGCAGCATTTCAGTCCTCAAGGCCACGCTGGCCCTTCCTGAGCCCCTGGGGGGGATTCCACCTTGGCTCCAGGCAGTGGTGAGACCTCCTGTGCCCCTGGTTCTGTGCCCAGCACTGGGGGTTCCTGGCTGCTGGGCATCCCACTGCTGCTGTGGTGCAGAGCGGGTCTGGGACCCTCGGGATGTCACGTCCCAGCATCACTAACTGTGCCACTGCTCTCTGCTCTGATGCTGCAGGAGAAGGAGAGGAACAGGGGAGGGCAGAAGAAATCCCTGAGCTCCCTGCAGCAGCTGGATGAGGAAGGCTCCTCTGAGCAGCCCGGTGTGGGTGCCAGCACGGCCAGGGCCATCCAGGTATGCTGAGCCACTGGACTCTGAGGAGCCCACGAGGACACACAGGGGGACAAGGAGACCAAGAGGTGTCCTCTGCCACGTTGCACCAGAGAAATGTTTTACCTCCCCCCCCTATATATTATCTTGGACACTCAGCAGCCAGGTCACCCCTGAGCCCCACCTGGCTTCTCCCTCAGGAAAATGGAACCATGAGGTTTGCCTTTGCCACTCAGTGAACCCCAGCCAAGTTCAAGGCAGGGATTCCCAGCTCTGCTTCAGCTCTGGGATTAACCTGTCACCTTCTCACCCAGCTGTGCTGCCCAGTGTCACCTCTGATCCCACACTTCTTATAAACTTGGGCCCATGCAGCTGCACTCCCCAAAGTCTGTATACAGTGCAGAAAATGGACAATTTTAGGGATTTAAGTGCCAGGCTAAGCTCTCAAAGACATGTTTGCCTGGTTACCAAATCTGAAAATTGTGCTTTTCCACTTGAACACAGGGAACTCTTTGCCCACCCGTGCAGCCACTCCTGCAGGGAGCTTGGCTGTTCCCAACCTGCCTTCCTCGGCTCTCCTTAGCTTTTCCTTCTGACTTCTCTGGCTCTCTCAACAGCAGGCTGTTCCTGTCAGACCTGGGATGTGGCTTACCCCAAGGCAACTGGAAAAATACCAAGATGCCCTGGAGAAAGTGCTGGCAGAGCTGTTACAGGACACCCCAGACGGTACTGTCAGGAGGCTGATTTCTGCCTTGGGAATTCTGCCTTTGCCTCCCCTCACCAGCTCATCAGCACGGAGATATTTATATTTCCCAGAAGGGCTTTTGTGTCATGTTTGCTCACTTTATAGAGCCCTCAGAACCCAACCACTCCCTTCTGGGAAGGTTATTTCTTCGTAAGGTGCTGCCTGTGCCCTGGAGCTGAGATTGGCTGTCAGCAGCAGCACAGCCCGTCCCAGCAGCTCCCCTCGGTGCCGTTTGCCACTTCCCTACTCCTCCTCCCAAAACGTCCTCAGTCTTCAGGGAGCAATTTCCAAAAGGGTTTATAACTCCAGCTGCACCTGCAAGGCAGCTCAGCACCTGCAGCCAGCTCGGAACACCAGCTCCCTGCATGGGGGCTTAACACTAACACTTAATTATACTTGAATTTGCTGCAAATCCTCCTTTTCCTTTGGGCTCAGTGTGTGGGAATTGTGACAAATAAAACATCCAGGGGCAGTCTGCTGTGCAGCTCTTCCTGCCTGCAGATTAAGGGATGGTGGGATGGGTCTCCCCAGAGTTATATCTGCACCTTTGCCTTGTTTGGGACATCTAAGCTCAGGTAAGAGGCTCCTGCTCTCCCTGTGAGGGTTGTTCTGCCTGTGCTGATTTCAGTTTGCTTTTGAACTTTTACTTTAGGAGCTGAGGAGTGGGAAACAATATAGAAAGCCCTGAAAGACTGAATGACAAATTTAAGGACACTTGTGCTTTTCTCTTTTCTTTTTAGCTGACTGATATCTGCAGAATCAGAAGAGAAAGCGCTGGAGCTGCTAAAGCTGAAAGACTCCACTTATGTAAATGAAATCTGTAAGAGATTAACAGCAAAATCTGAGGTGAGATAATAAAATGCGCAGCACAATTAAACAGAGGATTTGTGTCTTCAATCCTTCGTGCTTCTCAGCCAGATGGAGAAGTGTGGGAAAGGAGAGAGGGAGGGCTCTGGGTTCTAGAGAACATCCCCATCCTCCTGAGCACGGCTCTGGAGTCAGTCCCGTGAGCAGCAGCTGAGGGAGCTGGGGGGGCTCAGCCTGGAGAAAAGGAGGTTCAGGGGGGGAACCTTTTCCCTCTGGAATTCCCTGACAGGAGGGGGAAGTCGGGCTCTGCTCCCAGGGAACAAGGGACAGGAGGAGAGGGAACGGCCTCAAGTCGTGCCAGGGGAGGGTCAGGTGGGACAAAAGGAGGAATTTCTCCATGGAAAGGGTGGTCAGGCACTGGAAGGGGCTGCCCAGGGAGGTGCAGGAGTCCCCACCCCTGGAGGTGTCCAAGGAAGAAGCTCTGATCTGCAGCTCCTGCCTGTGCTCCAAACCCCTCACATGCCCCCTGTGATATGAACAGCACTGTGAGGAATCCGTGTGCCATGGCTGTGCCAGGCCCAGCATGTGGCAATGACACCGGGCTCTGCCCTCATTGCTGCCTCTCAAACATACCCGGAGGTGAAACTGTAATTCCACTTGAACATCCTGCTCTCCATTTCCATACCTTTGGCTAATTTTAGAGCTGCTCCTCTATGCTGGCAGCAGGAAATCCAACATATGTAAAGTAAGGATGGATGAGATCAATGGTTTGTACGTGCATATATCCAATTCCAATCCAATTTTACCCTCCCAACCCAACCTGAGTTCTGTTCTCGCTGAGCTCATTCCAAGAGCTCTGTTTGTGCTGGAACAACACCCCTCAGTGTGTTCTGCCATAACCAGCCCTTGGGAGAGGAGAGATCTCCCAGTGCATAATGGAACCTCCAGCACAGTGTGGGTTACAGCTCTAATGTTTGATCCAAAGGCACACTCCTTGTCCAGGGACTGATCAGCTCCAGGTAGCTCCTGCTTTTCTGGGTTTGCTGCTGAGACAGGGTGAGCTGTGAAATCACTATAATGACTCTGAGGGGGAGGAAGATGGGAAATAATGCATTCCATTAGGCTGGAAGTGAGAGCAGCCTCGGCTATTGGGCTACAGGAGCTCAGTCTGCAGTGGAGTGACATCCATGGAAGAGCTGGCATGGGAATCACTGGAGGAGCTGCACCACACATACCCCGGTGTGCAGCCAGATCAGAGCCAGGCTGTTTGCTGCAGGGGGGACCAGAGAGACCCAAACCTTTACTCCAGGTGTGATTTTGCCCTGCCACAGGAAAACAAGGAGAATTTCCCCCTGAGGGGAAAACTGCTCCTAACCCCCCTGTGTGAGCTCTGCTGTGGGTCAGGGCTGTCCCTCCAGTGTGCCCTTGGCCCAGCTCCTTCACTCCCACCACCTCCCAGACTGACAGCTCCCCTGTGCCAGCCAGGAAGGAAAGTTTTCCAGTGACAGCAGGAAAGAAAGTGAACATGAGCCTCTTGGATTTGCTTCTTGGACCATTTCCCACCAGGGTGGTGTGAGGCTGACGCTGTGGAGATTTCCACAGGGAGATTCACCACTGCAGGGATCTCTCCCTCTGCTCTTACACTTGGACCCAGACAAGCTGCAGCAGCAAGGGCTGGCTTTGACCCACTGGTTCTGCCAGTGGCTCTTCCCAGTTGTCCTGGCTATAAATCCCAGCTCAGGACATAGGGCTGGTAGTGACAGTGGCTGTAGGGACCCCTGTCATGCAGCAACAACTATCTTGTCCAAACAGGCACCAAAGTACACGGGGCCTCCAGCTTTTGGAGTTGAATTCCTTCCACCCTCAGGGGCCTGAGTAGGAGAAGCAGAACCTCTGCTGGAAGGAGATGGATGGATAGATCCCAACCATCGCCCCAGGCATAACTCCTGTTGTCAGGGGAGCTCTGGTTAAGAAGGAAATGTTCTCCATGCTGCAGGACAGACGGTACCCCGTGCCCTGGAAGGTGCTTTGGCAGCAGCAGCACCCAGGCCCACCTCCAGGCAGGTAGGAGGAATTTGCTGCTCCAGAAACCAGAGTTTCGTGGTGGGATGAGCAGCCCCACAGTTGGTGGAGAGAGGCAGGGAAAGAGGAGAGAAGAGAATGGAGTCACATCTGACTTTCTAACGTAATAATCACTCAGCAGGGCGAGGACAGGAGCTCTTGGGTCACACCTGTGCCACTGCCATGAGTGACAGGGTGATAAATGGGCACAGTCGGCTCCCGAGTGAGACTCGACACTTCCCCGGTGACATATGTGGGACTGTCACCCAAATGCCACGGCTGAGGAGGGGGGATGGCGGGGTTTCAGCAGCCCATCAGTCAGGAGGGGAAGAGCTCAGCTGCTACCCGTGGGTTTTGGGGTGCAGCCGCTCCCCTCTTCACTGTGTGAACACAGAGCAGATCTATTCCTGTCCCTCTGTCACACCAGGCCTGTCTCGGTGCTTCCAGAGGAGGAGCAGACGGTGCCACATGGCTGCTCTTCCCAGTTGGCATCTGAGTCAGTGCCAGCAGGTCTGAGGCAGCTTCTGGGCTCGCAGGGAAGGTGGAGGATGCCCCCTCCTTGCTGTCCCAGCTTCCCAGGATATTTACAGCCAAGAGATTCAGAGCTACACTGGGGGCTGGGAAACTGCCTTTCCACAGTTGAGCATCACCGAGCTCCCGGCAGCCCCTGCTGCTCCCAGAGCTGTGAGGATGATGAGGGGGCTGCAAAAATAGGAAATCCACTGCCAGGCTCATCACTGGCACTGTGGGCAGGGGGACAGGAACGAGGATTGTCCATGGGGATATGGGCTGAGAGGAGGAGGCCTCTCTGCTCCTGTTGCCTATCCCACGGGGGCCTTCCAGGTACCTTCCAGGGAAGGCAGGGGTGCTCCCACAGGTTGCCTTGTTAGGGAAGAAGGGTTGTGGATTCCTCTCCACAACTAAGAGGCCTGCCAACCTCCATTCTGAGGAGGAATCACAGCTTTTCCCCCATCCTCCAGTTCTCCAACACCATTCCCATGTTCTCCCCTCCAAAGGTCATGCAATGAGGCTGCTGGACCAAACTCTGGCCTGGAGTAACTTCCCTGACTGATAGAAACTCAAGTTGAAAAGACAGGTTTGGGGCTTTTGCTGTTGCCTTTTTTCTCCAGAACAAGATGAGTTCATGTGATTCCCAGGTTTGCATCAGCTCAGGCTTGGATGCCAGCACTGATCTGCATGTCTGGGCAGAGCTTCTCCAAAGCGAGAGCTGTGAGCTCCCAGAATCCGTGTAATATTCTAATTCCTTATTTACATTAGACCCCGCTCCACATTATGAGCTGTCAGTGGTGCTTTGCTGTTGAGCGCAGGGGAGGCTCAGCTTGGCGTGTTCACACTTCCCAGTGGAGCTGAGTTTGCTCTTGTAATGGGCTCCCTGGCCTCTACTGAGGATATATTTGCTGTTGCCAACCAGATGAACAAATCTCAGCATCTTGTTGCTACTTTCTTGGATAAACTGGGGAGAGTGAGGGGAACTTTGGAGCCCTGAACAAGGAGGAGGGTCCTGAAAGAAGGATTAGCAACAGGATGAAAGGACATGGCCTCAAGATAGAGGGTTCAGGTTGGACACGAGGAGGAAAGAGTGGTCAGGCATTGGAAGGGGCTCCCAGGGAGGTGGTGGAGTCTCCATCCCTCGAGGTGTCCAAGGACAGACTGGACGTGACACTCAGTGCTCTGGGCTGGGGGACAAGGTGGGGATTGGCCATAGGTTGGACTCAACGGTCTTGGAGGTCTTTTCCGACCTCAGTGATTCTGGGATTCATGTCAGGAATGCACAGCCCAGCTCTTCCCGTCTCATCCAGGCTGAGCATCCCCCCGAGCCTCCCACTGCCCGTGGGTCCCAAGGGACCACGGCACGTCTCCCACTCCGGTATCACACCTCGATCCCAACACCAGCGGCACACATCCAACCCGTGCATTCATCGCTGCTTTCTCATTATCTTTAATTAAATTCCGATATTACGCCACAGTATTTCAGCCACTGTCATTACTTTCTTTAGAGGCGGGAGCAGGAAAAAGCAATTACTGCACATCACTGCCCTGCCAAAACAAATTTACAAGTTGACACTTGGTTCTGCTGTTTTGTGCTGCGGAGCGTGCGGGGACCCTCCTTCCCGGGAATTATCCCTGGGCTCCGGCCCCTGATCCCACGAAGGCGCTGGTCGGGCTCCAGCCGCTGGCGATGACTTGGTAGTGGTGGAGGCAATGTGTGTGGGGCTGGCAGATGGCTGGGAAAGACACATTTTTGGGGAGAACGGCCCTAAAAGCGTCAGAACATCGGTGTGGCTTGGTCAGGGTGAGGTGGGAGATGCTCGAGGGGGGACAACCCATCACTGTCGCGGGCAGTGACACTGGCCGACCCCAGCGCTGAGGCTGCTTCTGCCCTTTGCTTTCTCCATTTCTCGCCCCTTCTTCCCCGTCCCGAGGGGAGCAGCAGCTCCCGCCGCCCGTTCCCTCCGATCCCTCAGAGCAGCAGCGCTCCCCTCGACCTCCCCGACATGGCGCCCGCCCCGCCTCCCTTGTCTGCCCTTCCCAAGATGGCGGCGCTGGGGCGCGCCGGGCCCCTCCCAACATGGCGGCGGCGCTTCCCGCCCGCGGGGCGCTTCCGGCGGGGCCTGGCGCGGCCATGGCGGAGCTGACGGACGCGGAGCTCCGCAAGGAGCTGCTGGCGCTCGGCTACCGCCCGGGGCCCATCACCGCCACCACCCGCAAGGTCTACGTCAAGAAGCTGGGCTGCCTGCGGGCCGAGGTGGCGGCCGCCCGGCGCAGCGGCCGCACCGCGCCGCCCAGCCCCGGCCGCTCCCCCGCCGGGCCGCCGCAGGCCTCGCCCTCGCGGCAGCGCTCCGGCTTCACCCGCGACAGCGAGGAGGAGGAGGAGGATGAGGAGGAGGAGGAGGAAGAAGGGGGGCAGCCGCCCGCGTCCCGCTGGGGGACGTCCAGGGAGGGCGGCGGGCAGGCCTGGGGGGACCCCCGCGGGTCCCCGCCGGGCAGAGGCGGAGGCAACAGGGCTGAGGGCGGCCTGTCCCGGGACAGCCTCGGGGGGCTGAGCCCCTCGGAGCGCTGGGGGACGGCTGTGGAGAGAGGGGGGGGGCGGGCTGGGGGCGTCCCTGGCCGGGCACGGGGGGCTGAGCTCCCCGTCCCAGTGGGACACGTCCATAGAGAGAAGCGGGGGGCTCGGGGGAGGGTCTCACCCGCCCCTGGACGGGCCCGGGGGGCTCGGCCCCTCGTCCCACTGGTGCACGAACGCAGAGAGGAGCCGGGGGCTCAGCACGGGGCCGGGGGCCACCCTGGATGGGATGCGGGGCTCCTCGCTGCAGTGGGGCTCGTCAGCAGAGAGGAGCGGGGGGCTCAGCAGCGGGCTGAGACCCACCCTGGACAGGGCCCGGGGGTCCAGCTCCGCGTCCCAGTGGAGCCCATCGGCAGAGAGGGGCGGCGGGCTCGGCTTCAGGGCTGGCTCGGGGCCGCCCCCGGATGGGGTCGGGGGGCTGAGCTCCACGCCCTACTGGGGCTCCTCGGCTGGCAGGAGCGGGGGGCTCGGCTCCAAACCCCTTCCCAGCGAGGAGAGCGGGGGCCTGAAGTCCAGGAGCCATTGGGGCACAGTGGGAGCTGGGGTCCAGAGCTCCCGGGATCCCTGGGACACGGCGGGGGAGAGGAAGGGGCTCTCCTCCAACAGCTGGTGGAGACGGGAAGGTGAGGTGACCCCCAGCACCCAGTGGGGCTCCTCGGCGGCCCCCGGGGGGTTCAGTCAGCTGTTCAGGAGGGGGAAGGAGGACCTGACTTCCAGCGTTGGCAAGGAGGCAGAGAGGGATGCGAGCGCTGGCGGCCGGGCCGGGGGGCTGATCCGGCGCTTCCCGTGGCGGGCGTCCAGTGATGGGGGGTACGGAGTGACCCCCCGCACTGCCCTGCTCCGCTCAGCCCCCCGGCAGCAGCCCGAGGGGAAGGGAAAAGGCCTGGAATACTACCTCTCCCAGTTCCTCTGCCTCGCCAGCGTAGTGCTGCTCCTCATTTTTCTGGGCATCCTCATGGTGAAGATGGTTGGGTCAGGCTGGCTGGACAGGAGAGACGAGAGCTGTACGTGCACGGGTTTAATTCTGATTTAAACTCTATTCCTCACCTTCTTCTGCTTTACCTTTATTGCTTCTGTCACCGTCATATTTATCATTCTCATTGCTCTAAACTGACATCTCTGCGTCTGTCCCCGTTTCCATCTCCCCTTGCCCATGGGAAACCTTAATCATGGAAAGGAAGTCAAGTGGGTGATTTTTCCAAATGAGCTTGGCCTTCAGTTCCTCAGAACCCTGGGGTTTATGGGGAGTGCCATTCCTGCTAGGCCAAGGATGGATTTTATGGATTCCTGCTAGGCCAA